>NW_028243409.1:0-264069 GCF_964263255.1 Lissotriton vulgaris
CTCTGGTGTACCACCAGGTTCTTTCCTTCTCTACGCCTCACTCTCAGAATATTTACACATGGTCTGATATAGAATGCAAGATGAACCAGACACAACCAGCCTCCTCCAGGTAGTGCTTAAACACGGAGATGGTCGCCAGACGGTGGCATTACTATATATATCCCTACAAGTGGAAAGAAGACTGCCCCTCACCGCTCTCCGTACCTATTGGGGTAAGGCGCTATCCTCCACACTAACAGACAAACAATGGACACAACGTTTAGGGGTCCTGAAGGGCATCTCATGAATGCCAGACTCAAATACACTCAGCATGACTATCTTCACCACACATATCTTACTCCCCACAGACTGGTGGTGTGTATCGAGGGGCTCGGAGTCCTGAGCATGCTGCCAGGAGAATGTGGCCAGTTTTATGCACCGGTATGAACACGTCCCCATCTGATTTCCTACTGGGATATGATAACTGAAGTACTCTCCGAGGCCCTACGGACTACACTCCGCACAGAAGGACGTCATTACCTCCTAGGGATAACCTTCCGCTCTGCTGCGTGTAAAGCCATCAATACATTTCTTGACCTGGCATTGGTCTTGGCCAAGAGTAAAATAGCCATGTGCTGGAAATCAGCAAATGGCAGAACAGGAAGCCCTGTCCACTGCAGGGACAGCCTGAGCGACCTCCCCCCCGCACCCCCCCAATACTGGCAAAGATATCTGGAAGGCATGGAGTCTAGAATTGTGAGCATTCTGCCCTGAGAGTGGCTGGACACCAGTTTGCTCTGGGGACTGATGGCATGCCCACCCCAGCCCCCTCTCCCCACTCACAGAGTAAATCCCCCTACACAAAGTGACAAAATACACTAGTCAATGACCCTGAGAAATCGGCCCATCACCTCCCCCTTACTCCGTCTGACACATCCTACCGACTCTATCAGCAGTCACACGGTTAATTATTCACATCTTGGACTGTCCTTAGAATGTTTAAGGATATATTTTATAGTGAGCAATTGTTCTTATTGCCGCAATAGTCTGAACATACATATATTTCAGAAACATATGTGATCTATGTATTATATACACTTAGAAATCCCCTCAGCGAATGTACAGAAATCTTTTCAATAACATTGCTTAACTATATGAGCGAACTCCTTGTTGTCAAATATGTTGTCGCTCAAAACATCAATAAAGAAATATTCTTTAAAAAAACGAGGACTTGTGTCACAGTGCGTCTCGTGTGTAGGGGTAGCCACTTGAAGATCTTACGTTGCATGCAGAGAGTGAGGAAGCAGGCACAGGAGATGGCGGTTATCTGTGATTTCATGGTGAGCTTGTTGTCAATGATGATTCCGAGGTTTCCGGCGTGGTTGGAGAGAGCTGGTGCGGGTCCTAGGTCTGATGTCCACCAGGAGCCGTTCCATGCATTGCTGCTGTTGCCGAAGATCAGTACTTCTGTCTTGTCTGTGTTCAACTTCAGGCAGTTGTTCTTCCTCCAGCAGGGGGCGCTTGTCATGCATCTGTGGAAGTTGGTTCTGGTGGTGGCGGGGTCGGTGAGTAAGAGGATGAGTTGGGTGTCGCCTGCGTAGGAAATTATGTTGCGACCGTGGGATCTGACGAAGTTGGCCAGTAGGGTCATAAATGCCTTGAAGAGTGTGGGGCTGAGGTATGAACCGTGGGGTACACCGCAGGGGATCTCTTTGGGTTCAGAGGTGAAAGGTGGGAGGTGGACCCTCTTGGTTCTTTCAGTGAGGAAAGAGATGATCCATCTGAGCGCATCCCCTTGGATGCTGATGTGGTGGAGTCTTTAGATCAGTGTGTGGTGGGATATAGTGTCAAAGGCTGCCGGGAGGTCGAGGACGATCAAAGCTGCTCTTTCTCCTCGGTTGAGGAGGGATCGGATGTCTTGTGTCATGAGTTGATTGTTGATGATCTTTTCCAGGACCCCCGCTGACAATGGGAGTAGGGAGATTGTAGTTCAGTAGTTTTTGAGTTTGCTTGGGTCGGCAAAATGTTTTTTGAGTGCTGGTCTGATTTTGGCGCATTTCCAGGCGTCGGATAATATTACAGTAGCGATAGAGGTGTTTAGTAGGGTGGTGAGTTCCTGGCCGATCATTTGGTGATCCAGGTGTTGAATTTTTTCACTCCCTTTTTGAGGTTGGTGGCTGTAGCAGGGTTGGAGGTGTTGAGTGCCTTCACCCAGCTGGTCTGAAATTTTGCTCCACTTCCAGTGGGGGATGCTCGTCATCTTTGGGGTGGTGGTGCGGGGGCTGGAGATGCTGAAGTAGCTGATGGAGTGATCGGTCGTTCCATGTGAATTGTGTGCCATGGCTGTATTTGACGCGGTTGCTGGAGGTAAATAAAATTTGGTCCAGTATGTGTCCTGCGGTGTGTGTAAGGTAGTGGAAAATCTGGGTCAATCCGAGGCGGCTCATACTGTTGAAGAAGTGTGTGGAGTTTTTGTCGCTGGGGTAGTCGTTGTGGAAATTTAGGTCACGAGGAAGAGGTAGTCCTTGGAGTCTAAGGCTAGGGGAGCAATGAAGTCTTCGATGGTGTTGCCGAAGCTGGAGCACAGGCCCGAGGGTGCCTCTGAAGGTTGTCTTGTTGTCTGTGTGGAGCTTGAAGTTGAGAAGTTCCATGGGATTGGTGGTGGTTTCGGTGGTGGTGGTACACTATATAGTTTCTCTGTGGATGGTGAGTGCTCTCCTCACAGCTTGTTGCTGTGGTCCTGATGAGTGATTTTATTTCCGTCGTGGATTGCTGTGGCAAGTCTGGGGCGGATGTGGGATTGAGCCAGGTCTCAGTGAGGAAGATGATGTCGGGTGCGAGCGTGGTGATGAGGTCCCATAATTGAATGGAATGCTTGCATTGTGAGCGTGCGTTGAGCAGGGCGCATGCAAGTTGTTTTTAGGTCTCGCAAAGAGACCTATTGCGGTGAAACCAGAAAATTACCTAACAAGGCGGATTTCTAACAGTTCACGTGAATCAAGTGACCACAAGCACGCGCATTTCCCCACTTCAAAGCCTCAGCAGACCCGACCTTACCATTTGCTCCTGTGCTTCC
Source organism: Lissotriton vulgaris (assembly GCF_964263255.1). Lineage (NCBI taxonomy): Eukaryota > Metazoa > Chordata > Amphibia > Caudata > Salamandridae > Lissotriton > Lissotriton vulgaris. Next base: position 3,056 of record NW_028243409.1, read on the forward strand.
CCGCCCACTGCTTCACACTTGCCTTGAAGGCAATCTGCTTCTCCGCTCTTCAAAGGCTCTGCTCCCCAACGCCCTCCCGCTCACCTCCCTCTACAAGTGCATGTGTTTGAACTCAGTCTCCTGTGTTTTTTCTTCACTTTAATATAACGCAAACTCGGCTTGATGGTATCGGAGCGCTTTACATGATGAGCCAGTTGCAGTGCACACACACACAGATTCTTTTTTTTATGCATGGAGAGATTAAGTGATTTGCCCAGATTCACAGGATCTTGACCCCCCCGCCGAGACTCAAACTCTGTACCCCAGCTTCAAAAGCCTAGCCATTATGCCACATCCTGTCTTGGCGGCCGTGTCTCGCATTTCCCCTCCTCCTCCCCACAGCAATGCCAAGAGCATGTTATGCTAGCACATACGGCCGTCCTTTTGTCCCCACACTCCATACAAGTGCATGTGTTTGAACTCAGTCTCCTGTGTTTTTTCTTCACTTTAATATAACGCAAACTTGGCTTGATGGTAACGGAGCGCTTTACATGAGGAGCCAGTTGCAGTGCACACAGACAGATTCATTTTTACGCATGGAGAGATTAAGTGATTTGCCCAGATTCACAGGATCTTGACCCTCCTGCCGAGACTTAAACTCTGTTCCCCAGCTTCAAAAGTGACCGCTCTAGCCGTTATGCCACATCCTGTCTTGGAGGCCGTGTCTCGCATTTCCCCTCCCCCTCCCCACAGCAATGCCAAGAGCATGTTATGCTACCACATTCTCGCCTTCATTCTCTGCCACACGTGGTTGGTGTCTGTTGGCGGTACTCCATGTAAGCTAAATATGGACCGACCTGTACATATGTAGGAAGCGAGTTTGACCAGGTTGTTTCCGATTTGGAATTGTTATACACTTTTAGACTTATTTTTGACTATATAGTTAAAATGTTGTGTGGCACAAACGCTCGCTCCTATTATCTTCCACTGCAAACAGTATCATATGTAAGTTCAGTTTTTCCACCGAGCTAAAATAATGTGTCCAACACTTGTTTTTTGCTGTTCTGGAAAATGTTTTCCCTGTTCATTTCATGCTGGTGTGGTGCAGCCTCCCCGTGTAGTAAAGCCTGCGAAACCCTTTCTCACTTGCTGGTCCTAACAACTCATTCCTTGGCGGCCCTGGGAGCTTCGAGTCATTCTACAGTTATGCGAGCTCTGATGGACCTTTGCAAACTGTTCATCTGTTATACTTTGACTGTGGGTAATTATTTCTGTCCTCTGGCGCGACGCTGCAAACCCTACAGTTGTCCAACACAGGATATTGTTTTATGTTTATAAACATTGGAACTGCACCGCCTATGATCCCATTTTAATAGCGAATATTTTTTAAATAACTAAAGACGGCAGACACGACATTAAGCTTGGGTGCTGGACGCATTTTTTCAGCACCGCCACAGCATCACTCAGCACCACCACATTATCACTCAGCACCACCTCATTATCACTCAGAACCACCACATTATCAATCAGCACCACCACAGCACCACTCAGCACCACAACAGTATCACTCAGCACCACCACAGCATCACTCAGCACCACCACACCACCACTCAGCACCACCAAACCACCACTCAGCGCCACCACAGCACCACTCAGCGCCACCACAGCACCACTCAGCACCACCACAGCACCACTCAGCGCTACCCCAGCATCACTCAGCACCACCACAGCACCACTCAGCACTACCACAGCATCACTCAGCACCCCCCAGCATCACTCAGCACCACCACAGCACCACTCAGCACCACCACAGCATCACTCAGCGCCACCCCAGCATCACTCAGCGCCATCACAGCACCACTCAGCACCACCACAGCACCACTCAGCAGCACCACAGCACCACTCAGCACCACCACAGCATCACTCAGCGCCACCCCAGCATCACACAGCACTACCACAGCACCACTCAGCGCTACCCCAGCATCACTCAGCACCACCACATTATCACTTAGCACCACCACAGCACCACTCAGCACCACCACAGCACCACTCAGCACCACCACATTATCACTCAGCACCACCACAGCACCACTCAGCACCACCACAGCACCACTCAGCACCACCACAGCATCACTCAGCACCACCACAGCACCACTCAGCACCACCACAGAACCACTCAGCACCACCACAGCACCACTCAGCACCACCACAGCACCACTCAGCACTACCACAGCATCACTCAGCACCACCACAGCACCACTCAGCACCACCACAGCACCACTCAGTGCAACCCCAGGTTATAGGTGTCACATTTGCAAAAGTTATAGCTATTGGCATTGTAAATAACAAAGCTATTAATTTAGCTATTTTCAAAACCGACACATAAATAAAAGAATTGTCATTTACAAGACCAATAGCTCAAACTTTCCTAATGCGAGACCTATTGCATTGCAAATGCTTGTTTGTGTCTGTGGTGTATTCGGGGTGGGGCTGGTCGATAAGCTGGCGTGTGTGCAGTCGCAGGTGAAGGGGCAGCGGGTGCAGGTGAAAGGTCCTACCGTGGACCGTGGGTTGGAGCGGTGACAGTGTTTGCTGCGGCATTCGGGTCGAGGATGTAGTGCTTGGTGATGGCGTATCTTTGGGGGGCGGGAAGGCCAGTGTTCGTGTTCGTGGTTCTGGGTGCGGTCCAGGCGCGGACGGGCACAGACGGGCGCAGACGGACTTGCCTTTGGTGCGCCTTCGACTGTGGTTGGCAGTATCTATGTATCAATGGGGAATATAACACAAGATCATATTGGTGGGATATGAGGTCTCAACGGTATGTAGGCTGTGGTTGGCAGTATGGATGTTTCTTGAGAGGATATAATGGGAGGCGGTGTTAGTCAGGTATGCGGTCGGGATGGTTTGTATGCTGGCTGTGATTAGCAGTATGGATGTTTCTGAGTATATAATGGGAGGCGGTGTTAGTGAGGTATGCGGTCGGGATGGTTTGTGGGCTGGCTGTGGTTGGCAGTATGGAGGTTTCTAGAGGGGATGTAATGAGAGATGGTGTTCGTGAGGTATGAGGTTGGAATCGAGGGTAGTCTGTGGTTGAAAGTGTGGATGTTTCTGGAGGGGATGTTGTCCTGTTGGTGAGGTATGAGGTTGGAATGGAGGGTAGTCTGTGGTTGAAAGTGTGGATGTTTCTGGAGGGATGTTGTCCTGTTGGTGAGGTATGAGGTTGGAATGGAGGGTAGTCTGTGGTTGAAAGTGTGGATGTTTCTGGAGGGGATGTTGTCCTGTTGGTGAGGTATGAGGTTGGAATGGTGGGTTGACTGTGTAAATGGGTGGAGTACACTGGTATGGAAATGTTTATGTGGTTCGGGTTATGAAACGAATCAACCTTGAAAGGGGTGCTAATGTAAACAGTAAAAATTAAATGTCTTGCAAACCTGGGAGGGGGTGCAAATGCAAATAGGGGTGCACTGCTCCTCGCTTGTCCTTCCCTTCTGTGCTCGGCACTCTCTGATCATCTTTTCTGTTCCCTCTTCACTCCCTGCTCATTTATGCCCCCCCCCTCCTCTTTTGCTTCATTTCTCTTTTCACCACTCGCCTCTTGTCTCTGAATGAATGAATGAATGAATGAATGAAATGTGACTTGTAAAGCGCACGTCTACTCCAAGGCGTGTCTCTGCCCCTCTCATTGCGGTCTCCCTCCATCCCCACTCTCTCCTTCTCTTCCCTTTCTCACCTCGCCCGCCATCTTCCTTTGCGCCCCCCCCCCCTTCCCCACCCCTTGTCTTTTACTCTCAGTGGCTGGTTAATGAGTAGACATCAGAGACGGCCCCCCTCTCCTCGCCACAGGGGGTCGGGATCCTTGGAGGGGGCTCAGCTCTGCGGCCTGAGCTCCCTCAGAGGGACGCTGGGACCAAAGGATGGGGGCCACGAATTAACCCCCCCCCCCCCCCCCCCCCCCACCGCAGCGGTCTCCGAGAACAGCTGGGCCGGCTCTTGCTTTAATCTTTCCTGAGGTGGGGAGGGGGGTCGGGGGGCAGAGGATTGCTTAAGAGATGCATCTGCTCGGATTAAAGCTGCCTCGAGTGTCCCCAGCAGCTGCCAGAGTCATCTCAGGAGACCTGCACCCGAGCCAGGGGGGTGGGGGGTCCCCGAAAGTACTCTGGACAGTAGATTGGGGGGCGGGGGGGAGCAGGAGCTGCTCGCAGAGCCTAGCGGTGTACTGAGACATTATCTGTAGTGCCAAGAAGCCCTTTTTAGGCGGCCGTTGCACCTACAAGTACCAGCACAACACGGCGCCGCGTGGCAACACGTTCATTATTGCAGTTTGAATAGCGCGAACATGGCCCCAGGACTTCACAGCGCTTTAATGACACAATGTAAGATAAGAGTACAGGACACGAGGAGATACAGCAAGGATTACAAATAAATCCAGGCCGCGGTGTAAACTGGGGGGAGGAGGGGGGGGTTTAATACCAGAGATAACAGATCAGCAAAAGGCAAGCACGGGGCACGTCAGCACGAAGAAGAGGACAGGAGGAGATAACATTCAGAGAAAGGCATAACTCAGGGCTTTAAGTGGGATGAAAAAACTAGGGGGTCTCTCAAAGGGGCGTGGTCAGTGTAATTGGGGGCGTGGCTTTAAATCACTTACGCAAAAAATCTGTGCTTAGCATAGTGTGCCGCCTGACTTGTATTTTGCTGTTTCTGTCATTGCATCCAGATATTTGATATAAGTAACATCATACCTACATTAAGTAAGGAATATTGGCTTTGTCAATGGTTATTACTTGCAGAAGATAAATAAGCTGCAACTATGACTTGTATTATATAATATTGCAGAAGCTCCAATTAAATCCCTGGTGACACAATGTTGCTGCTCCTGAGTTTCAGAAAGAGAAGGGAAATCCAGAAAGATTTCCCTTCCCCCACAACGCTCACCTGGCATGACGTCACGCTGTAACTTCCTTACTACTGAGAAGTGAGCAGTGTGAGCAGCACACATCCATGTGCCTGCTGTCTCGAAACAGGTCTCTATCAGGCTTTGTTTTGCGTCCTGGCACTTTTTTCCAGACTGCAGTGACAGCAAACAGCTGTCACTGCAGTCTGGGAAAAAAACGGACTGCCTGTGTCAGGGCTCAAAACAGAGCCCGATAGACACCCGTTTCGAGGCCCCCTGAAAAAAACTGCCCGTGCTCAGACCCCTTGAGACCCGGCCCACTTAAAGCCCTGGGCATAAAAAACAACATACCAGCAGCATGTAACATGACATGTCCAATCATGAGAGTGTTGTCAGCGCTGCGGTGAACGTCAAGCAAAAAAGATGCGGACACGGATTTGTGGACATTAAAGAGAAGAAGAACCTCGGGTCACCGGCGATACACAGGGGTCAGGGGACATACACAGGGGTCAGAGAACATACACAGGGGTCAGAGAACATACACAGGGGTCAGAGGACATCCACAGGGGTCAGAGGACATACACAGGGGCCAGAGGACATACACAGGGGTCAGAGAACATATACAGGGGTCAGAGGACATCCACAGGGGTCAGAAGACATACACAGGGGTCAGAGAACAGACACAAGGGTCAGTGGACATCCACAGGGCTTGTAGTGTAGTTCCTAGTTTCCCACTAGGCCCTGCGCATTGGAATAACATAAACAGTAGTATCGACGTGGAACTGCGGATATTCCAGGCCTCCACTGACTATGCTAAACTTAATTGGGTTGTGTTACCAACTAGCTCAGAGGTCACTGGAAACTTTCTTCTCTGCATAGGAAGTGATCAGCTTCCCTGGCACAGACAAGAAGGGATTCAGTTTTCCAACAACCGTGCAACATGACAACTTTGCTCCTCAGATCAAGAGTCGATCTCTAGGGTCGTGTGAAACAATAGACATAGATTTCACTCAGTCAGTCTGGTGCAGTTTACTTTCACAATATGTAGAGAATAGAGAGACGGGCGTGTATCAATAAAGGTTAACATTTATTGAACAGTCTTTCTTCTCATACAAGAGAAATGTATTGCCACAATTGCAATAACTGTTATTATAAAAAGTACGTACAGTAAGATAAGAATAGCGAAATAGAACTGTAAAAGCATTGATATGGTTTCTTAGCCATACAATGGTTTAAAAGTAATAAAACATATATACAGTCATATATACATTAGGCTAACATACTCAACTGGTGCTTCTAACTAAGCCTACCCCAGTGTGCCTGACCTAGGCCTAACACGTGAGAAGGGGGAGTAAGTAAGTAGCTTAAGTTAAGTTGGTTTTGCCAAGGTTTGTTTCAAGAATTCTCTTCTAAGGGTTTAGTCAACACCATACCTCTGAATAGAATGATGGAGGATTGGTATCTCCTTCAGGGGTCTCTCTCGATATCCCAGTCACCCGCGAGGGTAAACCGGAAGCGCCGGGACTGGATTTCTCTGCACGAGAAAGGCAGCGGCTTCTCTCAGCGCGTCGGGAGGAAGGAGGGGGGACAGCGTCCGCGGGCAGCTGGGCTGGATGTCTTCGCAGAGGACGGCTGCACGGCTCCTCAAGCGTACTGAACCACAGTTCGCGCTGTAGCGGCGATAATGGTAATCAGTAGCTTCACCACCACAGGATAGCAGGCTGCAGCGACAGAGTGCTAGTTTTTACCAACACTGGTCATGCAGGCAGCTGGCATCAGCAACAGGCAACGCAACGCTCATTGCTTAAGGCAACGTTGGTAATATTTATACCTGACAGGTGCCGGGTTTGACGCAAGTTTGCTGGACATAAGACGTCAATTAAAGATGTCACTAGGAAGTGGCAGCTATCAGTTGCTCATTAGAGTTCCATTACTAATCAAAACATAGCAAGCGGGGATTTCCAGGTTTGCTAAGTTTTTATCTTGTTGAAGAACTCGGAGTGTTATCTAGGAATATCAGATAGTGACTGCTGCTCTGTCATTGCACTAATTGGTCGCAAAGGAAGTAGCAGAGAGTCATGCTGGAATGTGGCTCTGTGGCTCTGCTCGTGTGAGGCCAGAGATGACTTTTCAGAAAATCGCACTTGAACGGTTATGCCAATATAGGGAATAAAGGGCTTTATAGCCGAATAGGGGCATAAGGTCACAGTATCGATCAGGAACCTAGATAAGCACATGACACCCACTCCACGAATTCATGTCCATCAAAATTACTAAACTAAGCAATTAGATGCATGTGTAACATTGTGTAACATAGCCCACCCCAAAATACATAAATGCATTCGAAATAGGCGTACTTGTAATACATGGAATTTAGGTACTGTACGTAGTTTTAAAGCATAGTAATCATTCAAAAGGTATTGCATATGAAATCAATGAACGATTATGCATAAAGAATTACACATGAAGTATCTCTGACAGAAGAAATGCGAGATAAATCATCACATAAAAATGCATTGTAATAACATGTGTGCTAGAGGCTGGTGTAATGTTGTTATGTCTCTAGAAGTGTTTAGAAATAGAAGTGTGAAGCTTCTGTTCTCTAAGAATAGTTTTTACGTTAAGCAAAGAATTGTTCGTGCCAAAAAAGAAAAGGGTCAATATTTGAAAAATTGTCCAATTCAAAGAAAAATTCAGTTTTACCAAAGCTCCTGGCAGTTCTTTGTTGATCAAAACTGAAGGCCGAATCCAGAGTTCATAGGAACGCTGTGTGTCGGAAAGCTTCTCAAAAGTTATTGTTTCTCTATGGGTGAGAACATCGTATCAGACAGGCTCGCAAAGAATTGGTCTACAAAATCAGGTGATAGTTCAACCAAATTAGATAGCGCTGAAACTTGGCAGGTGTGAGAATGATTGCTGTCATCGAAGGCAGGATCAGCAATGCTCACAGCACGTTGTACCTGGATGATGTTGCTTTTGTCACTCGCTCCACTGTTACCACTTGGCTGTAGTACAGGAGTCTCCACGAATGCCGTCATCAGGATTGGTAGCCGCTGGGGACAACACAATGCGTGAGCCGTTATTGGACTTAGCAAAGTATCGACGTCCATTGGTACTGCTGATGGAAGTGAAAGACAGATGTCCAACACGCATTCCTCGCCGCAAAGCATACACCGTAGCACAGGTAAAATGCAATTTTGCCATATCGGTCTGAATGAAAGGAACCAGGTCATGTTTAGATCTCTCAGCCTGGCCAATCCGAGGACGTTAGTTATCCTGTCCCTGTAGCGCATTGCTAGGATTGTCTCTTCCATTCCCATGGGAGCTATGTCTGAGCCGAGGCTTGCCATAACGTAGCAGGAGGGTCAAAAATAGAATCCCTGCGATGAGTCCAAAAAATAGTGGAATACCACCAAAAATGGAGTGCACAAAATTAGGAAAGATTCCCAAAATTGCCTGGAAGGGTGTTAGCAGTCCTGTAAAGACTGTCTTAAATATGCCTGGGATGCTCGTGGCACTAGACATGTTAAGGAGTTGCTCGAGCATTTGTACGAAATGCACGGGGCAATTTGTTGATAAAAGGTCATGAACCTCAGTAGCCGTCCTTGCGACTAGAAGATCATACGTCTCTTTGGATGACGTTATAGGCACTGTTGTCTGTAAAAGCACAGATTTCATTTTGCTTAATGTATCAATTCGTATAGAATAGAGATTCAGACGAGGCCAGATGGGAGTCACTATGTCTGGAGGCCCGCTCGGGAACAATGCTTGCATACAGCATTTGACCATGGACGTTACTTCTACTAGATAACTTAGTCCGGGCGCGAGGCCACAGCACCTGTGATCCGTTCTTAGAATGTAACTCCCGTTTGCGAGTTGCATAAAGAAGGGCTCTATCTGAGTTGCAGGTGTGACTAGCTGGTGGCATGAAAGGTTGTTTGAATTTCCATCACATGCTCCGTGTAAATTAATACCCTGACACAAAAGTATACCGCTTAGTGAGTGTTTACAGTTGTCACCACTAAGAAATACATTTTTGTCACTGTCACTATAGCAAGAATGAGTGTATGGTAATTTCCATTCGGATTTTACATATCCCTTACCCAATTGTTCATACTGGCCAGCAGGTATGTATTCAAGGCATTTTTTAAAGCGGAAAGTTGTTATCGGAATTGTGATAATTCCGTGTATTATCCATTCAATGACAGGACACTCTGACATTGTCAATGATAATCGCTCGAGTTTCTCGATGCTCAAGATTGTATAGTCTGCTCCTTTCTGTGCCAAACTGATCTGTTTATCAGTAAGGTTAAAAATGGAAAACAATGACGTTGTGTTAATTAAACGCCAAGGCACATAGCCTGAACGAAGATTTTGCAACGTCCAGCCTAGTTCTATAATAGAGCGTAATTGAGATTGGCCATGTTGTAACATTAGCAAATCTCTGTCTATCACATCAAAGGCAGATGATACAATATTGTCCAAAGAATATATTCTGGAAGACAGAGTCATTAACCCATTGTCTACCACAGAAAGTGTTTTCTCCAAATTAATACGATCAATTTCTCGTATCTTTTCAGCAGTTTCAATTTGCTTTACTTTCCAAGCCTCGTTGTAAGCAGCATAGATGCTGGTCGCTATGAAACGCTTTTGACGCTGTTTGCGTGGTCCAAGAATGAAATCGCGCAAATCAGCACCATCTTTTAATAAAGACAAGTGTTGCTTAATTTCAGCCAGTGTGGATGTAGCTAGCCATTCTAGGCAGAGTTTACCTACACTGTATGTTGTTATTATTCCTGGATGTTGTCTCTGGGAATATCTTGAGTCTAATCTGGTCATTTTTAAACCCTGTGTTTTATTCAGGAATCTATCTTGACAGCTATTTGTGTCTGTAGGCCAGATTAACCACTTTTTCCAATCAGGATGTGTTCTGTTGAAATGTAAAATGTGTGACACGTCTAACTCATTATCTGCAGTTGCATTCTCAGCTATTGGCTTTGGAATAGACGGTGTTTTCATTTCTTTGTTCTTAGCTAGGCCAAGACAGGATGTTTGGTGTACAGTGTCATTTAAAAATAACATTTGTTCTGGTATCATGCAGGTTCTAAATAGTGCTTCAATGCCTTGCACCTGCCAATCTTTTGTACCCCAAATTGTTTTCGTTTCAATATTATTTTTCCAATAATCAAAACCAAATGTCATCATTTTGTCATAAAATGCTTCTGAATATATCAATTTAGAATTTGTCAGCATTGTTTTCATTCCTGTTTTATCTAACAGTTTGTAATAAAACGTTTCTGCATCACTTGTGTTAAACCCTGAGAAGTATTTGAATTTCTCAAAAAATGCTTTAGAACTGCTTTTAGGTGGTGTAGAACAATGTTCCCATTGATTATACATAAAAACATTTCTAGGCTGTGCAGATTTATGCAAGTAGTGATCCCCATAGTGGGTGTAACAGAATAACTGCTCATAACTAGATGAACCTTGTAAATAATCATGATCTGTGAATCTAGCTGACATTACTAAATCAGACATCATGTCATTAATACTGTTAAAGTCCCAATCATCAGAGAATGTACTTGGTGTCACAAAGTCACTTAAGGAAACCTTTAGTTGATGAGGATACTTCAGGATTTCGACCGGACCGTAGATCTCATAGTCTGTTTTCTCCCATACTACCCCACCAGGTATTGGAATTGCTGTGACATTTACTGCTGACAGTTCTCTTTTCTTCACGTGGGATGATCTGTGTGGTTTCAGGACTAGGTTGATGTTCTGACTTGCTGTGTCCATTCAATTGTAATGAACTTCCCTAAAATTAAAACTAAAATTAGGCAGAGTAGGAGTATGAATACCCCTGAAATTATCCAATGCTCAATCAACGGTGAATCCAGATATAGTTCTTTGATTTGTTGAAGGAGTCCTGTTGTATTTTCTGTAGAATACTTTTTTGTTTCTGGCATCACTTCGGGCTCATTTTCATCTTCAGAGAAGTTGTCGAAGTTGATGAAATAACCAGAGGCAGTTCTGTCAATTGATGGGATTGTTCTTTCAATCTGTCTCTCGGTAGCACTTTCTGATGCCACATTAGTGTAGACTGGTGTTGTTTCTTGACGAACTGTTTCAATCTGTGTTTCAAGAGGCACGAGTTCCATGGCATTATTGCATAGTCCTTCATTGTGCACTGCAGGCTGATCGAATGTGATGAGTCTTTCAGTTTGAACCTCTTGGATTGTTGCAAGTTTGGGCATTCTGTTGTTTCTTGGGAGTCCACTGGGCCTACTGTTGATTATAGGCCACATGCTTGTGGTTTTACCAGATCGATGGACACGATTCTGTTCTCCTTTTTACCAGCAAGGGGCGGTAGCACAACTGATCTCGTTCCGGAGACTGCTAAGACAGGTACTGCTTTTCTGTAAGAAGGCCCAAATTCCTTCTTCACCGCGATCTTTTCTCTGACTAGATCCCCAATCTTTGGAATCCAGACAGGCCTTGCTGGGGCTGTTGCGGGTGGTGCCTCGTCAGTGGTATTTGGCTGTTGCTTTAACTTTATGTTGCTTAATGATTTTCTTGTTTCATTCAGTTCCTGTAAAACAGCCAAACGGTCTTTTACTTCAAACTGCTTTGTTTCTTTTTGTACCACTGACATCTGACTATCGAGGTCCTGAACGTTCATTCTTATTCCGAACAATAGTTCGTATGGGCTGAAACCTTTTAGAGAATTTCTTGGCATGTTGTTAAGACTAGTCTGGACACTTATTAAATGTTTGACCCACCCAGCGCCTGAACCTAATACCTTCGCAGTTATAGATTGCTTTATGCCCCGGTTTTTTCTTTCTATCACACTTGTGCGACGGACAAGAATACCGCAACCCAATTCCCATGCTAGCCATGGCCTCCTTATAAGCTCGAGAGCTGAAAGCAGGACCCTGGTCAGAATGGAACGTGGTGATTGCGTATATGCCGATATGGACTCGCTAATCTTTTATAACAGTTCTAGCGTCAGCCGAGTGCTGGAGGCCTCATTATTTAAGTGTATTTCGTCTTAAACGTTGTACACTGGGACGCGCTTCTCTTCTTTGATTGCGCAGATAGACCGCCTTATGCTGTCTAGAAGGGATCCTGAAACTACCCTGGCATGTTCATTACTGCGATCTCTGTTGCAGTCTTCACAATTTTGAGCAAAACATTGAATATCTATACTCATTCCTGGCCACCAGTACTCTGATTGCAATTCTTTCAGAGAGGTTTTGATTGTTTGGTGTTTCAGACCCAACCCCATGTGTGCTTCCAGTAGGAGGAAGCCCCTCCTGCTCCTGTTTGGAATTACTCTATCCCCCACTCCAGGGATTCGAGCAAAAGGAACGGAGTTTGCATCGATTATGTATGCATAATTGAGTGGATAGTTTACGGGTAGTGCTGCACAGTCGCCTTTTACGGTCGTTCTTACTGCCAGCATGGTTTCCCCGTCTATATACTTATCTGTACGCTTTTTTGTGGCTACGGAAGCCGGGTTAGTTGCTTCCGCTTTGGCTGTATTAGCCAATGAATTCCCTGCAACGTGAACGCCATCACGTTGAAGACTCTGTGCGTGAATCACGTGAGTCATTTGTAGTTCTTTGTGTAAAAGAGCTACCTCGTTCCAGAGCTTTTTATGCTTTATTGTGGCACCTGTGTCATCTTTGTAGTCGTTTTCGATCCAACTCTGCAGTTTGTTGTTGAAAGAATTGACGCAAAAATGAGAATCGCACACTATAAGTGTGGGGAATTCGCGTTCTGCATTTTCGAGCGCCATCTTTAAAGATCTGATTTCAGTTCTTTGAGCCGAACAGTACTTAACTGATTCAGTTTTTGTTATTTTCGGTTTGATTTTACCGCACAGCCAACGACATTTAATGATCGCACATGCTGCATCGTAGGATTTTCTCTCTACGTTGAAATGCTGTACAAAGCTATCTGTGTAGATTATACAGGCGTATTGTGGGAGAGGCAGGATTTCGATTGGCAGAGGATATTCTTCTTCATAATCTAAATCATTCAGTTCTGTGTATTGCGGGGCGAAATAGTATTTCACATCTTCCGCTCCTAGAGAATCTATGCACTGTATCCATTTTGGATTCAGTGCCACTGTAGGCAGGTTTACTGGGCTGAATAGCGCCTCGAAGGCGGATTCCGCTGTGAGGATATTAATCCGTTTGCCGTGTGCTAGTTCTCTTTCATTTGCTAATGCGATTTGCACTGCGTTCACAGTTCTTTCTGTGTGACTGAATGCTTTTTCTGCTTGTGTGTACAAGTGAGATTTAATTGAAATTGGTACCTTTTCTCCCTCATTAGAGGTTAGGTACGTGAATCCGCATCTTCCTGGGATGACTCGGATTACAAGATCACGTGTGTTGTCACGTGTATCTAATTTTGTTTTTGCTAACATGTCTGTTTGCAGTGATCTCAAAATTTCTGTGTGTTTTTGAGTCCAATTGATTTGTTTTAAATCAGGTTTAATTAGTTCGTAGAGAGGTTTAACCCTCTCTGCGTAATTTAAGATGTAAGTTCTTCCGAAATTCAGAAAACCTAGTATTGATTGTAAATTCTTCAGCGTTTTTGGAGCTTGGAGTACAGCGCACTTCTCTAAGAAGTTGTCCGCTAGGCTTTTCCCTTCACTTGATAATTCGTACCCTAAAAATAGTACTGTCAGATGGGCAATTCGAGACTTTTTAAAGTTGAATTTGTAACCCTCTGCTGCGAACCCAAGTATGATGGTGTTCACTCTTTTCAAGTGAGTATCCAAGTCGTCATCTGTGAGATAAATATCATCTACGTAAGATAATGCTTCATCATCATAGATTTGTAGTAACTCTGTTACTCTAGCTGAGAATAGTCCTGGGCTGTTCTTGAACCCCTGTGGGAGTCGACAGAATTTTTTCTGCGACCCAAATGCGGAGAAAGCGGTCAAGTATCTGCTTTCTGGTGCAATGTTTTGACAAAAGAAACCGTTAGATATGTCTAATGTCGTTTTATATTTTTTCCTAACTATGTTATTCATTAGGGCTGCACTATGCGAGTTTTGTACTGCAAAGGTTTTGCAACATGTATTAAGGTGTCTGTAGTCCAAAACTAGACGATATGAATTGTCTGGCTTGGAGACAGGAAACAAAGGATTGTTCATTTGAGAGGTGCATGTTTCAATCACCCCCTGGTATTCAAGTTGATCTAGGATCTCCCTGACCTGTTTTTTAGCTTCTTGCTTTATGGGATACTGCCGTTGGGCAGTTGGTTCACTTTTTAATTGGATTTTGTGAGGCGGTGAATCCTCATCCCATCCTACATGATTTTTATACAATGCAGGTGCCTGGGCTACTGCCCATTTCCTTGCATATGTGTATTTTTTATGAATCGGTATGTGATTCGAGAAGGCAGGCATAATCACTTCTTCGCCACGAGGGCACTCCCTGACAAACTCCAGGGGCCAATCTTTTTCAGCTAACAGAATATCATAGCCTTTTGAGAGCTTATCCCAAAATAGACCCTTAATTTTCCTAGTCTTATCACCCTCCATACGCAATGTTATTTCGTATATTTTATGGGGCTCGCTAAGTCTGGCGTCGGCAGTTTCAACCTGAATGTATTCATTCGTGTCCACTGTCTCCAGATGACTCATCAAGTTCTTGCGCGCTATACTGATCTCTGCTGCACTGTCCAACATTGTCAATGCCCACTCCCCGTTTTTCAACTGTGTCCTCAGTATTCTCGGCATGGTTAATTACTCTAATACTGGCTACCTTCTTTTTAGGAACTTGAGATTTCTTATTTTGAGCAGGTTCCTTGTCTTTGGACTTGGTGTGCTCTCCTGGGTCTGACCGTCCTCTTCTTTCCGAATTCTGTGGAGAAGATCGAGAGGGACGTGTATCAATACTTTGATATCTATCAGGTTTTTTTATATTATCCCTATTTCTAAGGTTATATCTTTTCTCAGAGGGCTCCCTCTGGGGAGACTGGCGTTCTCGAGTCGGAGTTCTTTCCCTCCGTCGAGGAGACCTTCCTCTGGACTGGAAAACTTTTTCCTTGGGAGTGGATTGTTTATTTCCATCCCAACTCTTTTTAGGAGTGTTTAAATTATTTTTAATAAATAATTTTTCAGGATTTTCGAGCAGTTGGGGCTTAACTGGTTTTCCACCCAAGCTGTCTCTACCTAATTCTTCATAGCATTTTTCTATGATTTTTGCAAGCTCAACAGGATCTTTTATATCTGTTTCCCTCAACTTCTGGCGAATCGCCACAGATGCTGCTTCTCCCTTTACGTTGGCTAATAATATAGCCGTGACCTGCTTGAAGTCTTTCAGTAATTTCATACCTAGATTTAAAGCTGGTTCTGGACCGAATTCATTTTGAATCTGTTTTAGCACGTCTGGTATTACCGCCATAGACGGAACACCGTGTGTTTTTGTGTAAATGGAAGCAAAGACTGTACCCCAAGTGTCGCAGTCCTCCACGTGTGGTGCGATTCCCATAGGAAGGCAAATGGTCAAGATTCTGTGTTTCTCAATAGGGGTAGTATCAGGAAATACTGCCTCTATTTGAGTGATTTTCTGGGCTAACCAGAAAGGAATTTGTTCCCGTTTTACGGGTGTTTTACCAAGACATGACTGTATGTTCTGTGGTGTAATTTTATTTGTGTTCCCCTGATGAGGGGTCAGCTGTGGTGAATTAACAGCTGGCTGGACTGTTGCAGTCCGTATTACATATTGGACTAATTGCCTATGTATTTTTATTAATGTGTTTAGCTGTGCTAACAGCTCTTCTCTAGACATTCTTGCAATGTCAGGATGTGGTGTGTAGCTGGCTAGAACCGGCCATGTGGCTCCTGGTCTACCTAGTGGACCGAGCCTAGTTATGTGATCATTGTGTTTTAGGGCGCCATTAAACCAGAGCAGGTGCTCTTGAAATTTAAGTGGAATTTCAACCTCCTCGAAAGGGGCGTACTCATCCGGAGGTTCCTCTATTTTGTAATAGTGAAACTCTTGTGTTATAGCGTTTACCGCTGGAAAGTTTATCCATGAATAGAATACCTCTGTCTGCCGATACTCGTGAGCCTCTATCACGAAAATTACTGTACCACCTTGAGGTGGCAGTCCGTTTTCTATAAGTTTTAAAGTTATAGATCTTCTTAACTGGACCGGGATGATAATAGCATCCGGGTCTGCTTGTAGGAGACTCGAGTCCTCCTCTATTAGTATGGAAGCCAGCCTAGCTGCTTCCCTTTCTTCTTCACTGTCTGTCATTTTAAAAATGCAGGCTTTGCAGAGTAGGTCTCCAAGGAGACAAAGATTAGATGCACAATATTTTGGAACACTGTATCCTTCAACGTTGAATAAACCGGAGCTTTACATAGGAATCTCTTCCTACTAAGGTCGGGCGGATTTTAACCTTTCACCCACTCCAGACGTCTATTGGAGTTTTTACGGGTGAGAGGGGTGTGAAATATGCACGACTGAGTTACTCTACAAGTCTTACGTTAGTTTATCGCCTTACCAAACGTTGGGCGCCATGTAGTGTAGTTCCTAGTTTCCCACTAGGCCCTGCGCATTGGAATAACATAAACAGTAGTATCGACGTGGAACTGCGGATATTCCAGGCCTCCACTGACTATGCTAAACTTAATTGGGTTGTGTTACCAACTAGCTCAGAGGTCACTGGAAACTTTCTTCTCTGCATAGGAAGTGATCAGCTTCCCTGGCACAGACAAGAAGGGATTCAGTTTTCCAACAACCGTGCAACATGACAACTTTGCTCCTCAGATCAAGAGTCGATCTCTAGGGTCGTGTGAAACAATAGACATAGATTTCACTCAGTCAGTCTGGTGCAGTTTACTTTCACAATATGTAGAGAATAGAGAGACGGGCGTGTATCAATAAAGGTTAACATTTATTGAACAGTCTTTCTTCTCATACAAGAGAAATGTATTGCCACAATTGCAATAACTGTTATTATAAAAAGTACGTACAGTAAGATAAGAATAGCGAAATAGAACTGTAAAAGCATTGATATGGTTTCTTAGCCATACAATGGTTTAAAAGTAATAAAACATATATACAGTCATATATACATTAGGCTAACATACTCAACTGGTGCTTCTAACTAAGCCTACCCCAGTGTGCCTGACCTAGGCCTAACACGTGAGAAGGGGGAGTAAGTAAGTAGCTTAAGTTAAGTTGGTTTTGCCAAGGTTTGTTTCAAGAATTCTCTTCTAAGGGTTTAGTCAACACCATACCTCTGAATAGAATGATGGAGGATTGGTATCTCCTTCAGGGGTCTCTCTCGATATCCCAGTCACCCGCGAGGGTAAACCGGAAGCGCCGGGACTGGATTTCTCTGCACGAGAAAGGCAGCGGCTTCTCTCAGCGCGTCGGGAGGAAGGAGGGGGGACAGCGTCCGCGGGCAGCTGGGCTGGATGTCTTCGCAGAGGACGGCTGCACGGCTCCTCAAGCGTACTGAACCACAGTTCGCGCTGTAGCGGCGATAATGGTAATCAGTAGCTTCACCACCACAGGATAGCAGGCTGCAGCGACAGAGTGCTAGTTTTTACCAACACTGGTCATGCAGGCAGCTGGCATCAGCAACAGGCAACGCAACGCTCATTGCTTAAGGCAACGTTGGTAATATTTATACCTGACAGGTGCCGGGTTTGACGCAAGTTTGCTGGACATAAGACGTCAATTAAAGATGTCACTAGGAAGTGGCAGCTATCAGTTGCTCATTAGAGTTCCATTACTAATCAAAACATAGCAAGCGGGGATTTCCAGGTTTGCTAAGTTTTTATCTTGTTGAAGAACTCGGAGTGTTATCTAGGAATATCAGATAGTGACTGCTGCTCTGTCATTGCACTAATTGGTCGCAAAGGAAGTAGCAGAGAGTCATGCTGGAATGTGGCTCTGTGGCTCTGCTCGTGTGAGGCCAGAGATGACTTTTCAGAAAATCGCACTTGAACGGTTATGCCAATATAGGGAATAAAGGGCTTTATAGCCGAATAGGGGCATAAGGTCACAGTATCGATCAGGAACCTAGATAAGCACATGACAGGCTCATAGGACATCCACAGGGGTCAGAGGACATACACAGGGGTCAGAGGACATACACAGGGGTCAGAGAACATACACAGGGGTCAGAGGACATTCACAGGGGTCAGAGGACATAAACAGGGGTCAGAGGCCATACACAGGGGTAAGAGGACATACACAGGGGTCAGAGGACATCTACAGGAGTCAGAAGACATACACAGGGGTCACCGGCGATACGCAGGGGGTCAGAGGACATACACAGGGGTCAGAGGACATACACAGGGGTCAGAGAACATACACAGGGGTCAGAGGACATCCACAGGCGTCACAGGACATACACAGGGGTCAGAGGTCAGAGAACATACGCAGGGGTCAGAGGCCATACACAGGGGTCAGAGGCCATACACAGGGGTCAGCGGACATGCACACGGGTCAGAGGACATACACAGGGGTCAGGGGACATACACAGGGTTCAGAGGACATACACAGGGGTCACCGGCGATACACAGGGGTCAGAGGACATACACAGGGGTCAGAGGACATACACAGGGGTCAGAGGACATACACAGTGGTCAGAGGAAATACACAGGGGTCAGAGGCTGTACATAGGGGTCAGAAGACATACAAAGGGGTCAGAGAACATACACAGGGGTCAGAGGACATCCACAGGGGTCAGAGGACATCCACAGGCGTCAGATGACATACACAGGGGTCACCGGCAATACACAGGGGTCAGAGGACATACACAGGGGTCAGAGGACATACACAGGGGTCAGAGAACATACACAGGGGTCAGAGGACATCCACAGGGGTCAGATGACATACACAGGGGCCAGAGGACATACACAGGGGTCAGAGAACATACACAGGGGTCAGAGGACATCCACAGGGATCAGAGGTGAGGTTCTTTGAATTCTGAACCCGTTTTATGAATGTCATGGTTTTGTTACGAATGTAATAGTAGCGAACCGTAACTACAGAGTGCGACAAGTACGAGTGATTTAGTCATGTTAGATCGATGGATTCACTATGTATTTGGGGATTTCGTTCTGAACCCTGGATTCCATTTTGTGTATGGCAGCCATTTTGTGGTTGCCCTCACATAGGCCGATGACTGCGGCCGAACGAGTCTTTAGTACACGTACACTTTCGCTGACTTCTGAATGACCTGAGTGAACTGACCCCGTTGCCTGAAGCTGACCTTGTTAGACCAGTTTCTTGCCCAGTAGCTGATCAAGATTAAGGATCAAAGCACAGGACATTGTAGAGTTTGGTATGCACATACACACACACCCCTTATCCTACCTCTCATCTGTTTCTGTTCCTTCTTTTATGGTCTGTTTATGATATGGGTTGTGGTCCTTTTATTATGGGTTTGTCCGGCTTGTGTAAGAAGGAATGTTGGGCTTTTCTGTATAATTAATGGTGGGCCGGATGCTGAGTTTTGTAACCCTAAGCATATATAAGGCCTCTGTTCTCTGTACTCCGCAGACTGCCTCATTCAGTTGCTAAGGCTTCTGTGTGACGTAGCCTCACTCATTTGAGTTTAATAAAAATGTTCTCTTTATATTCCAGCTTCTGTGTCAAGTTCTTCTTAGCATTAGTGAGACCCCTGAGAATGAAGATTTCAGTTCTTTAGAGGACATCCACAGGGGTCAGAGAACATACACAGGGGTCAGAGGACATCCACAGGGGTCATAGGACATCCACAGGGGTCAGAGGACATCCACAGGGGTCAGAGGACATACACAGGGGTCACCGGCCATACACAGGGGTCATAAGACATACACAGGGGTCAGAGGCCATACACAGAGGTCAGAGGACAGACACAGGGGTCAGAGGCCATGCACAGGGGTCAGAGGACATCCACAGGGGTCAGAGGACACCCACAGGGGTCAGAGGACATACACAGGGGTCAGAAGACATACACAGGTGTCAGAGGACATACACAGGTGTCAGAGGCCATACACAGGGGTCAGAGGCCATACACAGGGGTCAGAGGACATACACAGGGGTCAGAGGCCATACACAGGGGTCAGAGGACATCCACAGGGGTCAGATGACATATACAAGTGTCCGAGGACATACACAGGGGTCAGAGGACATACACAGGGGTCACCAGCGAGACACAGGGGTCAGAGGACATACACAGGCGTCAGAGGACATACACAGGCATGAGAGGACATACACAGGGGTCAGAGGAAATACACAGGGGCCAGAGGGCATACACAGGGGTCACGGGCAATACACAGGGGTCAGAGGACATACACAGGGGTCAGAGGACATACACAGGGGTCAGAGGACATCCACAGGGTTCAGAGGCCATACACAGGGGTCAGAGGCCATACACAGGGGTCAGAGGCCATAGACAGAGGTCAGAGGACATACATAGGGGTCAGAGGCCATACACAGGGTTCAGAGGCCATACACAGGGGTCAGAGAACATACACAGGGGTCAGAGGACATACACAGGTGTCAGAGGCCATACACAGGGGTCAGAGGCCATACACAGGGGTCAGAGGCCTTACACAGGGGTCAGAGGACATACACAGGGGTCAACGGCGATACACAGGGGTCAGAGGACATACACAGGCGTCAGAGGACATACACAGGGGTCAGTGGACATACACAGGGGTCAGAGGACATACACAGGGGTTAGAGGACATACATAGGGGTCAGAGGCCATACACAGGGGTCAGAGGACATCCACAGGGGTCCTGCACTTCTGAGTCCTGCGCCTCAGAGTCCTGCGCTACAGAGTCCTCTGCTTCAGAGTCCTGCACTTCAGAGTCCTGAGCTTCAGAGTCCTGCCCTCCAGAGTCCAGCGCTTCAGAGTCCTGCGGTTCAGAGTCCTGCGCCTCGGAGTCCTGCACCGCAGAGTCCTGCGCTTCAGAGTCCTGCGCTTCAGAGTCCTGTGCTTCAGAGTCGTGCGCTTCAGAGTCCTGTGCTTCAGAGTCCTGCACTTCAGACTCCTGCGCTTCAGAGTCGTGTGCTTCAGAGTCCTGTGTTTCACAGTCCTGCGCATCAGAGTCCTGCGCCTCAGAGTCCTGCGCTTCGGAGAACTGCGCTTCAGAGTCCTGCGCTTCAGAGTCCTGTGCTTCAGAGTCCTGCCCTCCAGAGTCCAGCGCTTCAGAGTCCTGCGGTTCAGAGTCCTGCACCACAGAGCCCTGCGCCTCAGAGTCCTGTGCTTCAGAGTCCTGCCGTTCAGAGTCCTACGCTTCAGAGTCCTGCGCTTCAGAGTCTTGCACCGCAGAGTCCTGCGCTTCAGAGTCCTGCGCTTCAGAGTCCTGTGCTTTAGAGTCCTGCGCTTCAGAGTCCTGCGCTTCAGAGTCCTGCACTTCAAAGTCCTGTGTCTCAGAGTCCTGCACTTCAAAGTCCTGCGCTTCAGAATCCTGCGCTTTAGAGTCCTGCGCTTCAGAGTACTGTGCTTCAGAGTCCTGCGCTTCAGAGTCCTGCGTCTCAGAGTCCTGCGCTTCAGAGTTTTTGGGGCATTCGGTCTTAGGTGTCTTTTGCTTCTGGAGACACCTGATATTTTGCACTAGGTAGTTTTGTGTTGTAAGGTGGCCAGCCATGTGCTTTCTGTGTGCCAGCTTTCAGCAATCCCTTTCCTCAGGGAGACGGGCCCTTGCGCCCAGTTATGCAACACGTAAATGACTGCTTTCACAGTTGCTGGGCTGGATTAACCAAGGCCAGCCTGGATTGGCAGGACGGATACACGCTACAGCCCTGTACACTCACCTGTGGGAGCTGTCAGACTACATGTCAGTGTGAAAGCCATATGATAGATGGCTGAACACAAGCGTCCCTGCGGTTCTGGCAAACAGGGAACTGGAGGTTTGTGGAAACCAAGAACTGAAACAACGCAGAAGGGAGAGCGAACTGATAATAAGATAGAACGCAGTCAGAAATGGATTGAACAAGGATGCAGAAATGCAATATTGACTTAATGGCAACTAATTCAAGTGTCCACTCATTATGGTGGGCCATGCATTATGACCCTTCACCCTACATATCATTCTGGGGATGACATAGCGTACTCCTTAATCCTGTAGCCCACGTTTCTCAATCCTTGTGTTTTGTTGTGTGCTGCAGCCGCCTGATGTTTACTGGATCGTGCACGTTCACGTGAGGTAGAGGCGCATAAGACGTCGAACATCCCGGGGAGTATAGACCTGCTTTCAGGTCTCAACTCTTTGCGATTCTCGTCCTGACCCTCTATATGCGGCTTTCCTTTACCTTACATGTAACTATGAATAATACCTTCGGTTATAACACTTTTTTTAGCTTCTATGACATATTGTTTAATGTTACTCCTAAACCCGTTCCTACTTTCTGATCCAGCGAAACGTATATACTACTAATCTCTGCATCTGACTGTTCGGCATCGTATCAACGGTAGGGACCCGAACTCCGTAAAATGGCCAACCTCGTCAGGTCTCTTATGTGGCCCAGGCAAAATTCTGTCATGTTATGTTAGCAGTTTGTAAAGCCCCTGGTCCCTCCAATCCGGGGTGTCCCTGTGGTAGATTTCATTCAACATAACTGGTACAGGCTTCCCTTCGTTTTGTTAGTGGGCGTGGCCCTCCTGAATAGCCAAGTTTTCAAGTGCTTCCGAAAAAGACCCTGCGAGGGCGCTAGTCTAAGATGGAGTGGCAAACTATTCCATTGTTTATCTGCCAGGAATCCAAAGTTGCTGCCCCCAGAACACGTTGTATGAAGTTTCGGGGCGCTGGATAGGCCTACTCCAGCTGATCTCAGACAGCGGTTGCGGGGATAGGGCTGAATCAGAGGATGGAGGTAGCCAGGGCCCTTTCCATGGAGGAACCTATAGACGAAGCACATGACTTTGAGAGATATCCTTTCCTCAATGGGAAGACAGTGGAGTTTGGTCAAGGATGACCCCGTTGGGGCTCGTCTGGGGAGATTCGTCAACAGGCGAGCTGCCACGTTTTGTATCCTCTGCAGCATTAGACGGCCCCTCTTAGAGGACCCCAGATAGAGAACGTTGCAGTAATCCAGCCGTGACATCACGAGAGCCTCGACTGCAGTTCTTCTTGCAGAGTCCCGGAGAAGCCCCAGGATCTCCTGGAGCATTTTCAGGGTGTCAAAACAAGTACCTACCGGATCAGGAATGTGATCCCCAAAAGATAGAGCGGAGTCGAACCAGACTCCTCGATTTTTCACTTTAGGTTTCGGAGTTGACTCATTTGGCCACTATGATGTGACCACATGGACAGTTGTTTCCCTACCACCAGCATCTCGGTTTTGGCTGCATTCAGCCTCAAACAGCTTTTCTTCATCCAATTGGCCAGATATTCTAGACAAAGTTTAAAATCATCCGCTGCTTGGTTGCTCACCAGAGCTAGTGTGATGATCGATTGGATGTCATCGGCGTAAGATACCATTCGAACGCCATAACCCTCAATAAGTTCGGCCAAAGGTTGCATATAAAGATTAAAAAGAGTCGGACTCAGGAGAGAGCCCTGGGGCACTCCCTGCCGAAACGTCCCAACCTTGGATGTGCGCGGCTGTTGGGGGCATGAAACATGCGGCCCATTCTTCACTACGTAACCCAATTTATATAACAAGGAGCAGCGGGAAGGAGACGCGGAGAAGACAGAGGGGAGAAGGATGGAGGGAGAAATAGTGAGGAAACAGAGAAGGTTGGAGTAAGAGATGGGGAGGAGACAGAGGAGGATAGAGGGAGAGATGAGGAGGAAAGACAGGAGGATGGAGGGGGAGATAGATGGGGAGGAGACAGAGGAGGATACAGAAAGAGATGAGGAGGAATCAGAGGAGGATAGAGGGAGAGATGGGGAGGAAACAGAGAAGGTTGGAGGAAGAGATGGGGAGGAGACAGAGGAGGTTGGAGGAAGAGATGGGGAGGAGACAGAGGAGGATAGAGGAAGAAATGAGGAGGAAACAGAGGAGGATGGAGGGAGAGATGAGGAGGAAGCAGAGGAGGACGGAGGGAGAGATAAGGAAGCAGAGGATGGAGGGAGAGATGAGGAGGAAACAGAAGAGGACGGAGGGAGAGATGGGGAGGAAACAGAGGAGGATGGAGGGAGAGATGGGGAGGAGACAGAGGAGGATAGAGGGAGAGATGAGGAGGAAAGAGAGGAAGATGTAAGGGAGAGATGAGGAGGAATCAGAGGAGGATAGAGGGAGAGATGGGGAGGAAACAGAGAAGGTTGGAGGAAGAGATGGGGAGGAGACAGAGGAGGATAGAGGAAGAGATGAGGAGGAAACAGAGGAGGATGGAGGGAGAGATGAGGAGGAAGCAGAGGAGGACAGAGGGAGAGATAAGGAAGCAGAGGAGGATGGAGGGAGAGATGAGGAAGCAGAGGAGGATGGAGGGAGAGATGAGGAGGAAGCAGAGGAGGACGGAGGGAGAGATAAGGAAGCAGAGGAGGATGGAGGGAGAGATGAGGAGGAAACAGAGGAGGACGGAGGGAGAGATGGGGAGGAAACAGAGGAGGATGGAGGGAGAGATGGGGAGGAAGCAGAGGAGGATGGAGGAAGAGATGAGGATGAAACAGTGGAGGATGGAGAGAAAGATGCGAAGGAGACAGAGGAGGATGGAAGAGAAATATGTGAAGGAGACAGAGGAGGATGGAGAGAGAGATGGGGAGAAAATAAAGAAGGATGGAGGGAGAGATGGGGAGGAAACAGCGCAGGGTGGAGGTAGAGATGAGGTGGAAACAGAGGAGGATGGAGGGAGAGATGAGGATGAAGCAGAGGAGGACGGAGGGAGAGATGAGGAAGCAGAGGAGGATGGAGGGAAAGATGTGGAGGAAGCAGAGGAGGATGGAGGGAGAGATGAGGAGGAAAGAGAGGAGGATGGAGAGAGAGATGAGGAGGAATCAGAGGAGGATATAGGGAGAGATGGGGAGGAAACAGAGAAGGTTGGAGGAAGAGATGGGGAGGAGACAGAGGAGGATAGAGGAAGAGATGAGGAGGAAACAGAGGAGGATGGAGGGAGAGATGAGGAGGAAGCAGAGGAGGACGGAGGGAGAAATAAGGAAGCAGAGGAGGATGGAGGGAGAGATGAGGAGGAAACAGAGGAGGACGGAGGGAGAGATGGGGAGGAAACAGAGGAGGATGGAGGGAGAGATGGGGAGGAGACAGAGGAGGATAGAGGGAGAGATGAGGAGGAAAGAGAGGAGGATGGAGGGAGAGATGAGGAGGAATCAGAGGAGGATAGAGGAAGAGATGATGAGGAAAGAGAGGAGGATGGAGAGAGAGATGGGAAGGAAACAGAGAAAGATGAAGGAAGAGATGGGGAGGAGACAGAGGAGGATAGAGGAAGAGATGAGGAGGAAACAGAGGAGGATGGAGGGAGAGATGAGGAGGAAGCAGAGGAGGACGGAGGGAGAGATAAGGAAGCAGAGGAGGATGGAGGGAGAGATGAGGAGGAAACAGAGGAGGACGGAGGGAGAGATGGGGAGGAAACAGAGGAGGATGGAGGGAGAGATGGGGAGGAGACAGAGGAGGATAGAGGGAGAGATGAGGAGGAAAGAGAGGAGGATGGAGGGAGAGATGAGGAGGAATCAGAGGAGGATAGAGGAAGAGATGAGGAGGAAAGAGAGGAGGATGGAGGGAGAGATGAGGAGGAAGCAGAGGAGGACAGAGGGAGAGATAAGGAAGCAGAGGAGGATGGAGGGAGAGATGAGGAAGCAGAGGAGGATGGAGGGAGAGATGAGGAGGAAGCAGAGGAGGACGGAGGGAGAGATAAGGAAGCAGAAGAGGATGGAGGGAGAGATGAGGAGGAAACAGAGGAGGACGGAGGGAGAGATGGGGAGGAAACAGAGGAGGATGGAGGGAGAGATGGGGAGGAAGCAGAGGAGGATGGAGGAAGAGATGAGGATGAAACAGTGGAGGATGGAGAGAAAGATGCGAAGGAGACAGAGGAGGATGGAAGAGAAATATGTGAAGGAGACAGAGGAGGATGGAGAGAGAGATGGGGAGAAAATAAAGAAGGATGGAGGGAGAGATGGGGAGGAAACAGCGCAGGGTGGAGGTAGAGATGAGGTGGAAACAGAGGAGGATGGAGGGAGAGATGAGGATGAAGCAGAGGAGGACGGAGGGAGAGATGAGGAAGCAGAGGAGGATGGAGGGAAAGATGTGGAGGAAGCAGAGGAGGATGGAGGGAGAGATGAGGAGGAAAGAGAGGAGGATGGAGGGAGAGATGAGGAGGAATCAGAGGAGGATATAGGGAGAGATGGGGAGGAAACAGAGAAGGTTGGAGGAAGAGATGGGGAGGAGACAGAGGAGGATAGAGGAAGAGATGAGGAGGAAACAGAGGAGGATGGAGGGAGAGATGAGGAGGAAGCAGAGGAGGACGGAGGGAGAAATAAGGAAGCAGAGGAGGATGGAGGGAGAGATGAGGAGGAAACAGAGGAGGACGGAGGGAGAGATGGGGAGGAAACAGAGGAGTATGGAGGGAGAGATGGGGAGGAGACAGAGGAGGATAGAGGGAGAGATGAGGAGGAAAGAGAGGAGGATGGAGGGAGAGATGAGGAGGAATCAGAGGAGGATAGAGGAAGAGATGATGAGGAAAGAGAGGAGGATGGAGAGAGAGATGGGAAGGAAACAGAGAAAGATGAAGGAAGAGATGGGGAGGAGACAGAGGAGGATAGAGGAAGAGATGAGGAGGAAACAGAGGAGGATGGAGGGAGAGATGAGGAGGAAGCAGAGGAGGACGGAGGGAGAGATAAGGAAGCAGAGGAGGATGGAGGGAGAGATGAGGAGGAAACAGAGGAGGACGGAGGGAGAGATGGGGAGGAAACAGAGGAGGATGGAGGGAGAGATGGGGAGGAGACAGAGGAGGATAGAGGGAGAGATGAGGAGGAAAGAGAGGAGGATGGAGGGAGAGATGAGGAGGAATCAGAGGAGGATAGAGGAAGAGATGAGGAGGAAAGAGAGGAGGATGGAGGGAGAGATGAGGAGGAAGCAGAGGAGGACAGAGGGAGAGATAAGGAAGCAGAGGAGGATGGAGGGAGAGATGAGGAAGCAGAGGAGGATATAGGGAGAGATGGGGAGGAAACAGAGAAGGTTGGAGGAAGAGATGGGGAGGAGACAGAGGAGGATAGAGGAAGAGATGAGGAGGAAACAGAGGAGGATGGAGGGAGAGATGAGGAGGAAGCAGAGGAGGACGGAGGGAGAAATAAGGAAGCAGAGGAGGATGGAGGGAGAGATGAGGAGGAAACAGAGGAGGACGGAGGGAGAGATGGGGAGGAAACAGAGGAGGATGGAGGGAGAGATGGGGAGGAGACAGAGGAGGATAGAGGGAGAGATGGGGAGGAGACAGAGGAGGATAGAGGAAGAGATGAGGAGGAAACAGAGGAGGATGGAGGGAGAGATGAGGAGGAAACAGAGGAGGACGGAGGGAGAGATGGGGAGGAAACAGAGGAGGATGGAGGGAGAGATGGGGTGGAGACAGAGGAGGATAGAGGGAGAGATGAGGAGGAAAGAGAGGAGGATGGAGGGAGAGATGAGGAGGAATCAGAGGAGGATAGAGGAAGAGATGATGAGGAAAGAGAGGAGGATGGAGAGAGAGATGGGAAGGAAACAGAGAAAGATGAAGGAAGAGATGGGGAGGAGACAGAGGAGGATAGAGGAAGAGATGAGGAGGAAACAGAGGAGGATGGAGGGAGAGATGAGGAGGAAGCAGAGGAGGACGGAGGGAGAGATAAGGAAGCAGAGGAGGATGGAGGGAGAGATGAGGAGGAAACAGAGGAGGACGGAGGGAGAGATGGGGAGGAAACAGAGGAGGATGGAGGGAGAGATGGGGAGGAGACAGAGGAGGATAGAGGGAGAGATGAGGAGGAAAGAGAGGAGGATGGAGGGAGAGATGAGGAGGAATCAGAGGAGGATAGAGGAAGAGATGAGGAGGAAAGAGAGGAGGATGGAGAGAGAGATGGGAAGGAAACAGAGAAAGATGAAGGAAGAGATGGGGAGGAGACAGAGGAGGATAGAGGAAGAGATGAGGAGAAAACAGAGGAGGATGGAGGGAGAGATGAGGAGAAAGCAGAGGAGGACGGAGGGAGAGATAAGGAAGCAGAGGAGGATGGAGGGAGAGATGAGGAGGAAACAGAGGAGGACGGAGGGAGAGATGGGGAGGAAACAGAGGAGGATGGAGGGAGAGATGGGGAGGAAGCAGAGGAGGATGGAGGAAGAGATGAGGATGAAACAGTGGAGGATGGAGAGAAAGATGCGAAGGAGACAGAGGAGGATGGAAGAGAAATATGTGAAGGAGACAGAGGAGGATGGAGAGAGAGATGGGGAGAAAATAAAGAAGGATGGAGGGAGAGATGGGGAGGAAACAGCGCAGGGTGGAGGTAGAGATGAGGTGGAAACAGAGGAGGATGGAGGGAGAGAGAGGAGGAAGCAGAGGAGGACGGAGGGAGAGATGAGGAAGCAGAGGAGGATGGAGGGAGAGATGAGGAGGAAGTAGAGGAGGATGGAGGGAGAGATGAGGAGGAAGCAGAGGAGGGTGGAGCCAGAGATGAGGAGGAATGAGAAGGACGGAGGGAGAGATGAGGAAGCAGAGGAGGATGGAGGGAGAGATGAGGAGGAAGCAGAGGAGGATGGAGGGAGAGATGAGGAGGAAGCAGAGGAGGGTGGAGGGAGAGATGAGGAAGGATGGAGGAAGAGATGAGGAAACAGCGCAGGGTGGAGGCAGGGAGATGCACGTGCAGGCAGTGAGGGGGGGGGGGGCATAAACAGATGGAATCATGTTTTCACACCTCCCCCTCCTTACATCATCGCTCAGCCTCACCGGGCATCACTCTTATTGTTAAAAACAGATTCTCACATGTGACTCATGCACCATCAGTGCATCACCCAAGGAATGTGGCAGGATCCTGACTCATGGGAAGGATCCATGTGAGCCCCCCCCCCCCCCCCCCCCCCCGCCCCCTGCCCCCCAGCACCAGTGGCTCGAGGGAGGGCAGGGTGCCTCACTGTCCTCTGCCCAGGGACCGCAAGAGATGTTATATATCAGTTATGCTGGTGGGACAGTGAGAGAATGTGTGTGTGCAGAGGGGGCCTGACACCTGTGGAGGCAGAGTACCTGTGAGTATAGGAGCACAGAGGAGGCCTTCTATCTGTGGAGGCAGAGTCCCTGTGTGCATAGGAGCACCGAGGAGGCCTTGTATCTGTGGAGGCGGTGTACCTGTGTATATAGGACCACTGAGGAGGCCTCGTATCAGTGGAGGCAGAGTACCTGTATGTATAGGAGCACAGAGAAGGCTTCGTATCCGTGGAGGCAGAGTACCTTTGTATATAGGAGCACAGAGGAGGCCTCTTATCTGTGGAGGCAGAGTACCTGTGTGTATAGAAGCACAGAGGAGGCCTCGTATCTGTGGTGGCAGAGTACCTGTGTGCATAGGAGCACCGAGGAGGCCTCGTATCTGTTGAGGCAGAGTACCTGTGTTCATAGGAGCACCGAGGAGGCCTTGTATCTGTGGAGGCGGTGTACCTGTGTATATAGGACTACTGAGGAGGCCTCGTATCTGTGGAGGCAGAGTACCTGTATGTATAGGAGCACAGAGGAGGCTTCTTATCTGTGGAGGCAGAGTACCTGTGTGCATAGGAGCACCGAGGAGGCCTCTTATCTGTGGAGGCAGAGTACCTGTGTGTATAGGAGCACAGAGGAGGCCTCTTATCTGTGGAGGCAGAGTCCCTGTGTGCATAGGAGCACCGAGGAGGCCATGTATCTGTAGAGGCAGAGTACCTGTGTTCATAGGAGCACCGAGGAGGCCTCGTATCTGTGGAGGCAGAGTACCTGTGTGTATAGGAGCACAGAGGAGGCCTCTTATCTGTGGAGGCAGAGTACCTGTGTGTATAGGAGCACCGAGGAGGCCTCGTATCTGTGGAGGCAGAGTCCCTGTGTTCATAGGAGCACCGAGGAGGCCTCGTATCTGTGGAGGCAGAGTACCTGTGTGTATAGGAGCACAGAGGAGGCCTCTTATCTGTGGAGGCAGAGTACCTGTGTGTATAGGAGCACAGAGGAGGCCTCTTATCTGTGGAGGCAGAGTACCTGTGTGCATTGGAGCACCAAGGAGGCCTTGTATCTGTGGAGGCAGTGTACCTGTGTGTATAGGAGCACAGAGGAGGCCTCTTATCTGTGGAGGCAGAGTACCTGTGTGCATTGGAGCACCAAGGAGGCCTTGTATCTGTGGAGGCAGTGTACCTGTGTGTATAGGAGCACAGAGGAGGCCTCTTATCTGTGGAGGCAGAGTACCTGTGTTCATAGGAGCACCGAGGAGGCCTCGTATCTGTGGAGGCAGAGTACCTGTGTGTATAGGAGCACAGAGGAGGCCTCTTATCTGTGGAGGCAGAGTACCTGTGTGCATTGGAGCACCAAGGAGGCCTTGTATCTGTGGAGGCAGTGTACCTGTGTGCAGAGGAACACCGAGGAGGCCTTGTATCTGTGGAGGCAGTGTACCTGTGTGTATAGGACCACTGGGGAGGCCTCGTATATGTGAAGGTAGTGTACCTGTGTATATAGGACCACTGAGGAGGCCTCGTATCTGTGGAGGCAGAGTACCTGTGTGCATAGGAGCACAGACTGAAGAACCAGGTTTTAGAACCCAGCGGCGCCAGGGGCACACCCAAAGTCTTCGGGTTCACCTGTCTTAGAATACAGAGACACGGGATACTTCTCGGTGGCGTCAAAGATCAAATTTATGGGCTGCAACCAGAAACAGAAGTCCACGAAGTACAACAAAGGTATATTCGTCGGAGAAAAGGACCACAACCCATATCATAAAGAAGTCATAAAAGAAGGAACAGAAACAGATAAGGATCAGGATAAGGGGTGTGTGTGCATACCAAACTTTACAATGTCCTGTGCTTTGATCCTCAATCTTGATCAGCTATCGGGCAAGAACTGGCTTAGCAAGGTCAGCTTCAGGCAACGAGGTCAGCTCACTCGGGTCATCTAGAAGTCAGCACAAACTCGAGCTAACGTGTACGTGTACTAAAGACTCGTTCGGCCGTAGTCATCGGCCTATGTGAGGGCAACCACAAAATGGCTGCCATG
Source organism: Lissotriton vulgaris (assembly GCF_964263255.1). Lineage (NCBI taxonomy): Eukaryota > Metazoa > Chordata > Amphibia > Caudata > Salamandridae > Lissotriton > Lissotriton vulgaris. The sequence continues at coordinate 34,032 of NW_028243409.1, forward strand.
CACAAAATGGAACCCGAGGGTTCAGAACGAAATCCCCAAATACATAGTGAATCCATCGCTCTAACATAGCGAAATCACTCGTACTTGCCATACTCACTAGTTGCGGTTCGCTACTATCGAATTCGTAACGAAACCATGACATTTATCAAACGGGTTCAGTATTCGCGGAACCTCAGACCATCCTTTTGCCCTTACATAGGCAATCACTCAATCTGAGTCTGAATCAATATCGATATTCATCAGATCATGAAGATGCTGCTGGAGCATCATCCTATTTCTCAGTACCTCTCTCGAGACAGGTCTCCTTACACACGTAGTAGCACAAAGGCCACGTATAGCAGGAGCACAATGTACACGGAGACAAAACAAGAAAAGAATCACTAAAACCATCCCAATGATCATCAGAATCTTCCATCCCCAAGTGGATAACAATCCCCAAAACCATCCCATCAACGACCAATCTCCATTGTCCACATGTATAGACTCGGAGATCTTATGTAGTTTAAAAACGGCCTTGTACACTGTTGGATCATTGTCTGGAATGAAAACGCAGCAGCTCGATTGGATCAATTTGCATACCCCTCCTCTATAAGTATGACATCTAACGCAACACGATTCTGCAACGTCATAAGACGATTCGCTTGAAGCTCAGCAGTCACATTACTAAGGGCACCTGCAGTTTCATTTATGGTGGACTCAACCACTCTCGTCAATTGCCGTATGTTTCTAGTATTAGCCATAGGTCCCCAAAAAGGTAAGAAACCCTTGAGAAAGTCTCCCACTTCTTGTCCCGTGGTATCTTCCTTACTGAAGACACCTCTAACAACTCTCGTTTTGTGGTAATCTGCAGCAGCAGTATACGTAGGAGGCAACAAAAACGCAACATAACAGGTTCCCGAAAAGTCAGGGGGTAACCATGTATATGCTCTATCATAGCAAACAAAATACGTGCCCTTAGCTGCTAAGAACGGTGGGGAAGTCTGAGATGCAAAAACATACGTCTTAGTACAAACACTCTTCCCTAACTGAGCTCTCGGATTCTTGCCACTACCTTGCAGACAAAAATGACCACGATGGGGTACGACCCAAATCGGAGGTGACCTTTTCCGTCGCTGCTTTTCACTCAGACTAACACTATATCCAGTCATGTTCCATCCGATATAAGATAATGCCTCATCCCTAGGAATAGTCTCATATGTATCAATATCTCTGATCATATCCATTATTCCCTTCACTACAGCACTATTACTCAGGTTATCTTTCATGGAACGCAGGGAATAGACTTCACAGGCATAAATAAACATCGTCCGATATGCCCATACTGACCCATTGTAATTGAATGGCAGAACCAAATAGGGGATACCTCTATCCGTAGTATGAGGCATAAGACCACACACCCAACAATTAGTGGTGTTCACTACTAACTGATGCTGATGTAAAAGCTGTACAAAGGAATTATTACCAAACTCTGATCTTCTAATCAGCTCATGTTCAGGTAAAGAATGAAAAGAATGCAAAGAAGCAGTAGTAGGAAAAGACATAGGTTGTGTGGTGGGTGCAAACGTCAATTGGAGAGAAAAAACAATCAAACCCACCAAAAACAACATCATGCTAAGTAACACTAGAAGGCACGTTATTAAAAAACATTTTCTACGAATAAATTTACACAGTTTTGTCTTAAAGTTCATTTCTGCAACAACTTTCTCAATCTCAAAAAACTCCATCCTCTAACCATGCTGTTCGCAGCAGTTGGTTTTCTTCTCTCAGGTGTACGTCTGTAAGTCCAGGGAACGCCCTAGAACAAACCAGACCCGTCGACCTTGTGTCTACACGGCTTGACACTCCGAGTTTTGATACCGTGACCCTACAGCTGAACCCGGATGGCGGTTCAAAAAAGAAAAATAGGTCAAAACAGCTTTTTGGATGAGAGAGTGCAGTTTCCAAAAACAAAAAGTAATTAATTCTTTATTAGTCCATTGTTTATTGGTCGCAAATTATAACGGCCTTTACCAGGCACTGTCTGATCTCGGAACAACAACTCAGGCTCAGTGGTGTCCAATCTTAAAGGCGGAGGCAGAGCTGCTTGCAAAATATCGTCGTCCTCTCGCTCAGAGCTTGTCCCAACCAAACGTGCGTCACTAAATGGCACAAACTTCGGCACTGTATCTGTCTCTGAATCACCAACACCTTCATGGACCCACTGGTCGTACGGCAGAGGTAGAGGAACCCTCTTACAATGTACGCAGTGGATCCAATTTTTCTTGCCGTGGACTCTCACTGGCGTTCGTGTCGATAGAAGCACTTGGTAGGGTCCTATCCAACGGGGCTGATCATTCTTAGTCCGTTGAAAATTCTGCACCAAAACCCATTCTCCAGGATCAATGGTATGACCTGGATCTTCAGATGCTTGTGGAAGGTTATCATGAACCTGTTGATGCAAAACACGCAATTTAGCCATCAGGTCATACAAGTAATCAATCAACAACGGATATTCAATGTCACTAAATTTCGTTGGCCTCGGCACTCCCCACACGTTTGCCAGGTAGCCAAACACTATTTCATACGGACTAAGGCCTATTCGGGAATGCATTGTAGTTCTTGTTGACAAAAGTGCCAACGGCAAAGCATCGGGCCATTGGAGACCAGAACTCGCCTGAATCTTGGCTAACTTCAGCTTCAGAGTTCCATTATAGCATTCGACTAAACCAGCTGATTGGGGGGGATTCGCAGCATGGAATTTCTGCTTAATGCCCAAACCCTCACACACTTTTTACATAATCTGGCCCACAAATTCACTCCCGTTATCACTCCACACCATCCTTGGCAAACCAAATCTAGGGAAAAATTCCTTGAGCAAGACTTTTGCTGTGGATAAGGCAGTATTATCTTTTAGGGGGTAAGCCTCTACCCATCTTGAAAAGGCACAAACAACCACAAGGATGTATTTTAGGTTGTTGCATCTCTCCATATGAATAAAGTCTAATTGCAACACCTTGAACGGATACGTCGGAGGAGCAAAATGACCAGCTGGAGTTGGGGTTCCCTTGCCAGGATTATACATCAGACAAACCATGCAATTCTTGACCAGATTCTCTGCACACTTTGGAATTCCAGCATTCTGCCATACTGGAGCCAACAACTTACAAATCCCTTTCGCACTAATGTGAGCCATTCCATGTGCCGTTTTAACCACTGCAAGCACATACGCATCCGGCAACAACCATCGCTGATGTTCTGACAACTCAATCCAACAACCAGTCGAATCCAACATTCCTGTAGTCTCTCTCCACACGCTCAATTCTTTCTCCGTAGTTTCAGCCTGAATCGATTTCACACTCTCTATTGTATCCTCACACATTCCTCTATCCGGAACCCATCTTGCTGGACCCGCAACATACATTCGACTCGTCACATCTTTCGCTGTTTCTTTCGCAACTTCATCTGCAAACGCATTACCACGACCAACGTCATCCGTAATCTTCTTATGTGCAAATCATTTCATAATCGCAACTTGCGTCGGCAACGTAAGTGACTCAAGAAGTTCATTCACCAACTGTCCATGCTGAATCTTCGTACCATGGGAAGTAAGGAATCCACGTTCCTTCCACAAACACCCAAAGCTATGGGCAACACCAAACGCATATTGACTATCGGTATACACAGTCACTCTCTTTCCTTTCGACAACACACATGCTCTCGTCAGTGCAATCAACTCTGCTGCTTGAGCTGAATTCTGTGGGATACGTGCAGTTTCAACAATCGTGTGCAAAGTCGTAACCGCATACGCTGTAGTCGTATCACCATTCGGAAGCTTAAAGCATGAACCATCTACCCATAAGGTACCATCAGATTTCAAAAGAGGAGTATCTTTCAGATCAATTCTACCCTTCGTTTCCTCCTCTGTCCTGTCAAAGCAATCATGCTGTTCCTGAACATCTGTCTCTACAGAGATCAGCAACAACGTAGCTGGATTCAATGTGTTGCATCGTTTTATGTGCACGTGACTCGCCAAAAGAGTCAACTCATAACCTGACAAACGTGCACTCGTCAAATGCTGTGTCTTGGTCTTATTTAATAAGGTATCCACTGCATGTGGGACCATCACAATCAACATTTTATCCAATATCAGACCAGCAGACTGTCGGATAGAAACAGCCGCTGCTGCTGTAGCTCTCAAACAACTCGGCAACGCCTTAGCTACCGGATCTAAAGTCGATGAGAAATATGCATATGGACACTGCTTGTCACCGAACTGTTGAGTCAAAACTGACAACGCACAACCCTCACTCTCGTGGACATAGAGTGTAAAAGGCTTACTGTAGTCGGGGGTACCCAAAACAGGTGCCGAACACAACGCATTACGCAATTCAGAAAAACTCTTCTGACATTCGTCAGACCAAGGAAGAGGATTCGGAGTATCCTTAAGGGTGAGTGCTAAATGAGGTTTCGCAGTAACGAAAAATTCGGAATCTACTGTCTACAGTACGAGGTAATACCCAAGAAAGCACGCACTTCTCTCTGAGTGGTTGGCACAGTCATTTGCGCAATCGCTTGAATACGCTCTGGGGTCAATCGCCTTCCCTCCTTCGACAAGAGATGACCTAAGTAGGTTACTTCTTGGCGGCAATACTGCAACTTCGAAAGCGAGACTGTATGATGGAAGTCAGACAAATGCCGTAACAAAGAAAGCGTAGTTTCTTTGCAAATCTCCTCATCGTCAGCAGCAACCAACAAGTCGTCCACATACTAAATAAGAGCAGCACCAGCAGGCAAGACAATCGCATCAAGCTGTGTTTTCAAATACTGACTATAGATGGAGGGACTTTCACAATAACCTTGAGGAGCCCGCTTAAACCGGAAGCTTCGGCCTCCTAAATAGAAGCCAAAAATATCTCTGCTCTCCTCGGCAATCGGGATAATGAAGAAAGCATTCTTCAGATCAATAACCGAAAACCAGGTAGCTGAAGCAGGAATCATAGTCAGCAAAGCAGTAATGTCCGGAACAACAGGAAACTGTGGCAGAACAATCTTATTCACTTCTCGAAGATCGATCACAGGTGGCTGAGAAGAGTCAGTATGCTTCAGAACAGGCAAAACAGGACTGTTACACACATTACCTCTCGTTTCTTCAATCACACCTTTCTCAATCAAATCATGGATGATCGCTAAAAGCGCTCTTTCACCATCGCTAAAAATCCTATATTGGGGAATACGTGGCAATTTAACATTCACTTTAAGCATCACAACATATTGTGGAATCTCCTAAAGACCCACATCATTAGGACCAGTAGCCCAAAGAGTATCAGGGAGAGGACGCAATTCCGGTGGAAGCCAATCTTTAGACAAATACATTAGAGAGATCACTCTCTTACCCAATGTAAGTTGTACTCCCGAAGGAGAACAATGCAATGTTGCATGTAACCTCTTCAACAAATCCAAACCTAACAAATTCTCACCACAACCTGTCGTCAAAATGAGGGGTGCTTCCAATTCACAAGGTCCTATAAAAAGAGACAAGGGACTAGAAACTGGATTAAAAACTGGGGTGCCAGAGAATCCTAGTGAAACATTCGTTAAGCCAGACAAGGGTGCGCCAGGGAGTTTAGAGTGCATGATAGAACTCTTCGCTGCACCAGTATCCAACAGAAAAGGCTCTGACACACCTGATGTAATCACTTCAACATAAGGTCCATTCTGGTCTACTGGAACTGACACTACTCCCTCTCTTTGTCTATGGCTGTCCTAGCAATCATTATAGTCAGCATTCTCACTCTCAACATAATAGTCGTCAGCATAGTACTGAGTCGACTGACCAGACGCAACTTTCTGTTGATCAAAACAATTCATAGAATTCTGTGGGGGAAAAGAACGTCCATTCTGGGGGAACACACCACGTCCTCTACCCCTAGGAGCTTGCTGAACACCTCGACCTCTCACACCAGATGCACCATTCACACGCTGTAACAGAACCGGACAACTATTCTTGAAGTGGCCTTCTTCTTTGCAATACGCACACTGATTAGGGCCAACCTGAACTCGCTGCTGATAAGACTCGGGCTTCTGCAATACCTTCTGAAACTGTTGAGGTTGCTGAAACTCACGCTGATTATAACGAGGCGGATACGCCTGTTGCAAAAGAACCTTCGTCTTTAAATCTTTAGTCTTTTTCTCTGCTTTCTCTTTCTCATCTTTATCTCTATTCTCGTAGTACTGTGCAGTATCTGGGCCGACGAAGAAACAGCCCATGAACTCTCTTAATCCTTCAACTTATTACACAACTCGGGGAGCAAGTTATGGACAAACTTATCCACAAACAACCTTTGACCACCTTCCGTACTCATATCCTGACTACTATGATCTATGAAAGTCTCTTCAAACCTAGTGAAGAAATCAGACACACTTTCATCTTTCTTCTGTTTGCATGCGGCTAACTTATCCCAATTCACTCGCATAGCAGGCATCAGAGTCTTCATGAAATTAATAATCCTACCAGGAAGTTCCGCAACTAAAGGCTCAGGTTTAGCTCCACCACCCTGTCTACCATCCACGGCAACAATATTCGCCCATGCATCACCTAACTCTTGCGCATGATTCTCATGGCGAATCTTCGCCCAAAAAGCTTGAGGAACCACGTTACCAAACAACATGTCTATGTCAGCTAAATTCATGATGCACACGTTAGCTGTCTGAGCCAATCCTTGTAGTATCTGGCAGGATTCTTACGAGGATCAGGTAGAGACTGCTTAAGAGCCAAAACTTCAGCTCTCTTCCACGGAACATGTACCCATACATGCTGAAAATGAGCTTCTACAGCTGGGGGATTATTATTCGCACCAGCAGGTACCGCTTCGCGCCATACTGGAGGAACTTCTCTCATGGGATATTGTCTCACTTTTCTCCTAACAGAAGGATCAGACTCAAACAATGGCTGGGAAGGAAACTCACTCCTATACGCAAGTATCGTCGCAACTGCTTTCTCAACACCAGGACCCACTATCGTCCCTTTCGCAAACTCGGATTGTACATTAAGTAACTCCAATGGGATCTGACCCAACTCATTATCTTCCCATTCCTCACAGAGGAAAGTACACATGGCATCAAAAACATACCTTTGCTTCGGTGCTTCCCACTGCTGGAAGACATCCATAACTGACTCTAAATTGTATCTCAAGGCATTTAAAACCCATCTACGAGCCAAAAGATCTAACACTGTCCGTTCTTCGGGACTAGGAAGCTGGCTACGTAATTGTTTACGCGCAGAAACAGGGGTCACACTCAATGACCCGAATAAAGGAGACAAAAGACCAGTAACAGTATCAGTCATTCTCTGTCGAACAGAAGGAGAAGCTGTCATAAGGACAGGAGACAAAGTATTGTGAGATGAAGCAAACAGAGAAGCAGGAGCAGAAGAAGTCGCAAGCATAGGAGAAAAAGACAAAGGAGTTTGAGGCGAAACTGATAGCAAAGTCGGTGGCCCTAGAGAAGGCTGCGCCGTAGAAGGAGAAACCAGCTGAGGAGTTGCTGGCGGCTGAGCAACAACAAGAGGCTGAACAGCTGGAGGTTGCGGAGGTGCCGTAGCACTCTGCACGTAAGGGGGTGGCAATCTCAACAAATGTGACATCAAAGGATCCTTTTCAGGGTCCTTCGTTGCACCTTGTAGAAGAGGAGACACAGCTGGATAACACTTATCGATAACCATATTATGTTGCCTATGCAACTCCTCAATCGCTTGATCTTCTTCATTTTCTTTAAACTGCCTAGCAGCTTGCATTATCGATACACCCTTTTCTCGCTTATCTCTTTTAGCTTGTTTAATTTCTCGTTGTTTGACTTCCTTACGCCAAAGGCGGAAAGAGTCAAACATTGCCGGCCGAGCTTTCTTCCTAAATAATACAGCTTCCAAATTATTTAAAATCTCAGTATCAAAACTACCATGTTGGGGCCATCGTAAGACACCGTCTTTCCTAGTATAGCAGACCCATACTTCATTAAACGTTATGGGGCCCACGCCACGTTTAGAATAGAGCTCATAAGTCGGAGTTCCAACCGGAGGTATCGGACACGAGTCCTCCAATCGGGAATCCCTGTTACAACTACAACAAAATATCTTCCTAATTTTCCTAAGACCAGGTATCTTCGCTCACTAATCTAGCTTCAAACTTCAAGGGATTATCAAAAACGATAGTCTTGCAAATATACGAGTCCCTCTGCTTTGGTGCTTGCAAGGACCAAATCAAAGATTCGAAAGGAAACCAAAACAAAGGACTGGGAGCGACCCACTTATACTTAACTGAGGTATCAATCACGCCACCAGAAGACCCGTCTATCGTCTCGCCATACAAGTAATCACAAGGGGGGTCCAAGACAGGGTGACAGTCAGGGCAGCTGTCCTTCGTAGCCGTCGGGAAAGCGGGAAGCCTCGCGGCAAAAACCTTCAGTCCACATTTGACATGCCGGGGTCGATGAACTGGGGGCCCTCTTCCAGAATTTCCTTACGAAGCTCCTCACGATCCTCGGGCTTGGACCGGTACCGCTGAAGTCGCCCCACGTTGGGCGCCAACTGAAGAACCGGGTTTTAGAACCCAGCGGCGCCAGGGGCACGCCCAAAGTCTTCGGGTTCACCTGTCTTAGAATACAGAGACACGGGATACTTCTCGGTGGCGTCAAAGATCACATTTATTGGCTGTAACCAGAAACAGAAGTCCACGAAGTACAAAAAAAGGTATATTCGTCGGAGACTGCTCAAATTCGTATAGCGAGACATCATCTTTTATGCCAAAAATCACATTCCGGGCAAACACCCACTATTTACAATTTGTCCAATCATAGGCATTATTGCAAAAGGTATCGCATGACGGCAAACCCACTTTTCAGTTGTCCATCCCACCATTAATTATACAGGAAAGCCCAACATTCCTTCTCGAACAGGCCGGACAAACCCATAATAAAAGGACCACAACCCATATCATAAAGAAGTCATAAAAGAAGGAACAGAAACAGATAAGGAGCAGGATAAGGGGTGTGTGTGCATACCAAACTTTACAATGTCCTGTGCTTTGATCCTCAATCTTTATCAGCTATCGGGCAAGAACTGGCTTAGCAAGGTCAGCTTCAGGCAACGAGGTCAGCTCACTCGGGTCATCTAGAAGTCAGCACAAACTCGAGCTAACGTGTACGTGTACTGAAGACTCGTTCGGCCGTAGTCATCGGCCTATGTGAGGGCAACCACAAAATGGCTGCCATGCACAAAATGGAACCCGGGGGTTCAGAACGAAATCCCCAAATACGTAGTGAATCCATCGCTCTAACATAGCGAAATCACTCGTACTTGCCGTACTCACTAGTTGCGGTTCGCAACTATCAAATTCGTAACAAAACCATGACATTAATCAAACGGGTTCAACATTCACAGAACCTCAAGAGGAGGCCTCTTATCTGTGGAGGCAGAGTACCTGTGTGCATAGGAGAACCGAGGAGGCCTTGTATCTGTGGAGGCAGTGTACCTGTGTGTATAGGACCACTGAGGAGGCCCCGTATCTGTGGAGGCAGAGTACCTGTGTGTATAGGACCACTGAGGAGGCCTCGTATCTGTGGTGGTAATATACCTGTGTATATAGGACCACTGAGGAGGCCTCGTATCTGTGGAGGCAGAGTACCTGCGTGTATAGGACCACTGAGGAGGCCTCGTATCTGTGGAGGTAGTGTACCTATGTATATAGGACCACTGAGGAGGCCTCGTATCTGTGGAGGCAGAGTACCTGTGTATATAGGACCACTGAGGAGGTATTGTATCTGTGGAGGCAGTGTATCTGTGTGCATAGGAGCACTGAGGAGGCCTCTTATCTATGGAGTCAGAGCATCTGTGTGCATAGGAGCACTGAGGAGGTCTCATATCTGTGGAGGCAGTGTACCTGTGTATATAGGAGTACTGAGGAGTTCTTGTATCTGTGGAGGCAGTGTACCTGTATGTATTGGAGTACTGAGAAATTCTCGTATCTGTGGAGGCAGAGCACCTGTGAGTGTAGGAGCACCGGGGAGGCCTCTTATCTGTGGAGGCAGTGTACCTGTGTGTATAGGAGCACTGAGGAGGCCTCTTATCTATGGAGTCAGAGCATCTGTGTGCATAGGAGCACTGAGGAGGTCTCGTATCTGTAGAGTTAGTGTACCTGTGCATATAGGGCCACTGAGGAGGCTTCGTATCTGTGGAGGCAGAGTACCTGTGTGTATAGGAGCACAGACGAGGCCTCTTATCAGTGGAGGCAGAGTACCTGTGTGTATAGGAGCACAGAGGAGGCCTCTTATCTGTGGAGGAGTACCTGTGTGCATAGGAGCACCGAGGAGGCCTTGTATCTGTGGAGGCAGAGAACCTGTGTGTATAGGACCACTGAGGAGGCCTTGTATCTGTGGAGGCAGTGTACCTGTGAGTAAAGGACCACTGAGGAGGCCTAGTATCTGTGGAGGCAGTGTACCTGTGAGTATAGGAGCACCGAGGACACCTCGTATCTGTGGAGGCAGTGTACCTGTGAGTATAGGAGCACAGAGGACGACTCGTATTTATGGAGGCAGTGTACCTGTGTATTTAGGAGCACTGAGAAGTTCTCGTATCTGTAGGGGCAGTGAACCTGTGTGTATAGGAGAACTGAGGAGGCCTCCTAATCTGTGGATGCAGTGTACCCGTGTATTTAGGAGCACTGAGGAGGCCTCGTATCCGTGAAGGCAGAGTACCTGTGACTATACGAGCACTGAGGAGGGCTTGTAATCTGTAGAGGCAGTGTACCTGTGTGTATAGGACCTCTGAGGAGGACTCGTATCTGTGGAGGCAGTGTACCTGTGAGTATAGGAGCACAGAGGACACCTCGTATCTGTGGAGGCAGGGTACCTGTGAGTATAGGAGCACTGAGGAGGCCTCTTATCTGTAGAGGCAGAGTACCTTTGTGTATATGAGCACAGAGGAGACCTTGTATCTGTAAAGGCAGCTTCCGTGAGGGTTATCGCAGGAGAAGACAGGAGCCTCGAAGTGTACAGCTGAGCAAGCAAGGCGGTGAAAAGTCCCGGAGCTCGCTCCACAGCGGAAACAGGTACGGGTAAGTGGAGCGCTGCGAGGAGGGCCAGGTCGCACTGCCGCCGTGTCTCCGGAAGACTGAGGTTTCAGTTCCGGGGCACGAGCGACAGAGTCAGGGAGCAGAGGCGGCAGGTCGAGGAAAGCTGCAGGAGAGGCTCTGACTCACTCTCAATAGCGGGTGAACTGAAAGACACAGCTGCAAACGCGACGAGGGATAGAAATGACTGCAGGAACACGATAAGACAAGTAAAAGTCTGCAGAAAAGGAGGATTGGAAAGTTTGAAAAGTTTAAAGTGCGAATACAAAGGGGGAGAAATAAATAACTCTTTCAGATCAGAGAATATTTGGATTTTGGAAAGCCTGCACTGCAAAGCACATCAAAAAAATGTATGTTACTGTTGGACAGGCCCCATGAAGGGCCCGCTCCCCCTCTGCCCGACCAGGCCCGAGCCCGGTCCTTCAAGTGTTACACACCACCCCTTCACGTTTTCCGTCCCCTCCGGGACCCCTGCCTCTGAACATCTCGACCTCTTGGGCCCGATCCACTACTGGCCCACGCGGCCGACCTGGGCGCCATCTTGGACAATGCACCACGAGGCCGCGTGGCCTCCGATCGACCCTAACCCTGGGCCTGGCCAGGCCTCAGACATCCCGGCACCACCATCCACCCAGGAGGTAAGCGGACTACTTGGCAGGTCAATGGGAGAAAGAGGTGTCGATGGCTCTCCCCCCGCCAGGTACCGCTCGCCCCCAGCCTCCCCGGGCGCCGGCTCCACCCCCCTGCTGGGTGTCTGAACTCCCTCATCCTGGACCCCCCGACCTCCAAGTGCGAGGGTCCGGACATCAAAGGGCGACGGTCCTATAACTGAGGCAGCTCCAGAGCAGGAAGGCAGTTGTATCCTGGAGTCGAGAGACGCAGAGAAGAACTCATCCTTGACGGACTACTGGCGCTGCCGTAGCCCTACTTTGTGAACCATCGTCCTGCCTGCTGGCGCTGCCGCAACCTTCGTAAACCTTCATCGTCGTCGGGACCTGCTGGCGTGTCCGCGGACCGTTTGTACTTCCATCTTCATCGGGACCTGCTGGCTCCGCCGCGGACCGTCGCTACCTTCAACCATCTCGGGACCTGCTGGCTCCGCCGCGGCCCGACCATCTAGAACGCCGAGCTCGAGGATTGAGAGCTACCCATCCACCCCTTTGGTAACAAGACTGTCCCGCTACCCCTTCCCCGAACCAGAGACTAGAACCGAGGGGACCCCTGAGTCCAGACCTCCTTGTAGCATTTGGCCGTACTCAAAGAATTGCTGATAAAGTATCGTTTAACCTTATCCTTGTGTGGTGTCCGTCTGTGGGGGGGAAGTTACTTGTCTGTACGATCGCTGGAGACGGCTCTCCCTGGAGACCTCTCCCCTTTTACTCGGCCGACCCTCCCGGTCCGTCTAACATTGGTGGCCAGCGGCGCGATCCGAATCACCGCATAATCGTACAGAGAGTAGCTCACCCCACGACGAAATCACGATGACAACCAAAGAAAGCGGATCCACCGAGAAATTTCAGATGGAGAAATTGGAAGAATACAGCCATCGTGAATTAAAACAATTCTGCATCGAACTAGGTATCGCTACCACCGGTCTAAGTACCAAAGATGATTTCAAACAGGCCCTGGAGTCCTGGGCAGAAACCGGGGCCGTCAGACCCCCGGACCAAAATATCGCAGCAGTAGACACCGCGGCTCCCGAGGAGCGAAGAACGGGTCTCTCGCAAGACGAGATCCAGGAACGAGAAAAAACAAGACTACATGAACTAGAAATGACCCGGCTCAAAATGGATGGGGAACTCAAGTTGGCCGAACAGAAACTGAACTTAGAACATCTGAGGCTCCGAGAAGAAAGAGAGGAAAAACAGAGACAAAGAGAGCTCGAGGAAAAAAGACTGGCATATGAACATGAGCGCAAATTAGCTGAGATAGACTTACGCAAGCAGAACAAGGAATCCGGGGTGACCGAGCAACCCCGCACCCCAGGAGCAACAGATAAGAAGGTACACATCCCCAAGGATGTCGTTCGAGAATACTTCCGAGAGGACGACATCCAACAATGGTTCAAGGCCTACGAAATAGCTATGACCTACCACCGGATCGATCGAAGCGACTGGGGAGCCGGTCTATGGGGGAGATTCCTCAATGAGGGCCGCGATGCCCTGCTACAGCTCCCGGACCATCTGATGACCTCCTATGACCATATGAAAGCGGCCCTCCTCACCCGCTATGGGCTCACACCCGAGATGTACCGCCAGAGGTTCAGAGACTGCACCCGCATCCCGGGTACAACTTGGGTGGAGTACGTTAACTATTTCAGCAGAGCCTTCGAGGGTTGGATCAAAGGAAGCAATGTCACAACTTACGAACAGCTCTTCAATCTCATGGTGTGGGAGCATCCGTCAAACAATTGCTTCATCGAACTCCGGCAGCACCTCCTCGACAGCAAATTGTCTGATCCACGGCAGCTCGCAGCCGAAGCTGACCGGTGGGAAATCACCAGAGTGGGCCGAAATGGGTCCTATGAACAGAACCGAAACCACCACGGTCAGCACCGTCCCCGAGGAGGAGGAGGGGGGGGCCAAGGAAGAGGAAAAGACAGCACTCCGGCCGCCCCCGCTGCCAGCACCCCTCCCCCGGCCAACCGGGGCAGCACCCCGGCACGACCAGGATATAGGGCCAATGTCACGTGTCACCGATGCCAGCGAGTTGGCCACTACGCAAACGACCCAAATTGCCCACAGAACCAGAGCCCGAGACCCCGCCAGGTGGCTGCCGCTGCCCTGGGGGAAGAACAGATCTCCGAGGAACAAGAAGAATATGAGCAAGAACATCAAGAATGGGAGCCAGCCGCCATGGCTCTAGCTTGCTTAGGGGGGAAAGACATGGTCCCGCGGGTCCCCCTACCCGCTAACACCCGGAAGTACAGCCAATGGGTGAGCATCAATGGACGCCGGGCCGAAGCCCTCCGTGACACCGGGGCCAGCGTGACAGCCGTCCGCTGTCACCTGGTGACCCCAGAACAGTTCCTACCAAATATTCTCTGCCCTGTCCGTTCAGCCGATAACTCGGAGAGTCTGTGTCGGATGGCCTGCGTCCCTTTCGAATGGGGAGGGGTCTCCGGCATGTTGAAGGTGACGGTCCGAGATGATGCCCCCCGTAGACTGCCTCCTGGGGAATGACCTTGAAAGCTCTCCGTGGGCAGCCGTAGAACGAAGGGAACACCTGGGGATGTTAGGCATCCCGGACTGGGCGTGCGTCACCACCCGGTCCATGGCCGCCCGTGCCAATCTTCGACCCGAGGAACCTGAATGGCCGGCGCCGCCTCCCCCGGTCGCTCCAGTCGAAGACGCCGACCGTGCCGTCCCCCCAGAACCAGCTCAACCTCCGGGCCTCTCGGGCCTCGACCAGTGGCATCAAGAGGGGGGGCCCACACAGGAGCAGTTTCGCCAAGAGCAGAAGACCTGTCCCTCCCTCGAGGGACTCCGCCAACAAGCCCTCGCCCAGAACGCAGGGGATACCTCCGGAACACACTGGGTCTATTGGGACAATGATCTGCTATACAGTGAACAAAGGATCGCAGAGTTGGGGGCCAGTCGGGTGCTAGTAGTGCCCCTCCGTTTTAGAGACTTCTTGCTAAATCTGGCCCACGATGTCCCCCTGGCTGGACACCTGGGTCAGGATAAAACTTACAGCCGCCTAGTGACCCACTTCTTCTGGCCTAAAATGAGGAATGATGTACTCCAGCATTGCCGATCTTGCTCCACGTGCCAAGCCAGTGGGAAGAGCGGCCGCAAACTAAAAGCCCCCCTGCAACCATTTCCAGTGGTCACCACCCCGTTCGAGAGGGTCGGGATAGACATTGTGGGGCCCCTGGACCCCCGCACAGCACAACGACATCGGTTCATCCTGGTACTGGTGGACCACGCCACCCGCTACCCCGAGGCTGTTCCCCTGCGAACTGTGACAGCCCCGGTAGTCGGCCGGGCCCTGATGGGGATCTTCTCCCGTGTGGGCTTCCCCCGAGAAGTCGTCAGCGACAGAGGCACGAACTTTATTTCAAAATATATGAAGTCCCTCTGGCAACAGTGTGGGGTCACCTACCGATTCACGACCCCCTATCACCCTCAAGGAAACGGACTCGTTGAGCGGTTCAACCGCACGCTCAAAGGGATGATTGGGGGGTTGGAAGAGCCCCTCCGTCGCCAGTGGGATGTGCTACTGCCGTGCCTCCTCTTCGCATATCGAGAAGTCCCCCAGAAGTCCCTCGGCTTCAGCCCGTTTGAACTGTTGTATGGACACCCCGTACGGGGGCCGCTCAGCCTAGTCAAGGAAGGCTGGGAAATGCCCCCTCTAAAGAACCCTCCAGATGTCTTCAAATACCTCCTAACCCTCCGCAACCAGACCCGACGGTTCAGAGAGCTGGCAAAAGCAAACTTGGAGGCCAGTCAAGAGGACATGAAAAAGTGGTATGACCAAAATGCCTTCTCCATCGAATTTGAACCCGGCCAACAAGTATGGGTGATGTCCCCCACCGAACCATGCGCCCTGCAAGACAAGTGGACGGGGCCCTTCAAAGTAGTTGAGCGCAAGGGCCCTGTCACCTATCTCATCGACATGGAATCTTCACGGAACCCCCTCCGGGTCCTCCACGCTAATAGACTGAAACCCCATTTCGTGCGTTCAGAACTCAGCCTCCTGATGGCCACAGACAATGGAGCCGAAGAAGACTCCGAACCCCTCCCTGACCTCCTACGGACTCGGGAGAAAGACGGCTCCGTGGACGGGGTCCGACTCTCGGAGGCCCTCACCCTGGAACAACGCCAAGAATGTCGAGACCTCCTGCTGCAGTTCGCCAGCCTGTTCTCCCTCACCCCAGGTGTCACCTCCTGGTGTGTGCACGACGTGGACACGGGGGACAGCCCCCCTATCCGCCACCGGGCCTACCGCGTACCAGATCGGGTACGGGCCTGCATTCAAGAAGAAGTAACCAAGATGCTCACGCTCGGGGTCATTGAGCCCTCAGACAGCCCCTGGGCCAGCCCAGTAGTCCTAGTCCCCAAAGCAGCCACCCCCGGCACCACGCCGGAACTCCGGTTCTGCGTCGACTACCGGGGCTTGAATGCGGTCACCAGAACAGACGCCCATCCCATCCCCCGGGCAGATGAGCTAATCGACCGCATGGGAGCTGCCCGCTACCTCAGCATTTTCGACCTGACGGCGGGCTACTGGCAGATCGGCCTCACACCCCGGGCCCAAGAACGATCTGCGTTTTCCACTCCTGACGGCCATTATCATTTCAAAGTCATGCCCTTCGGCATGAAGAATGCCCCAGCAACGTTTCAGCGACTCGTTAATCAGGTCTTGGCCGGACTCGAAGGATTCAGTGCCGCCTACCTAGACGACATCGCTGTATACAGCCACCACTGGTCCGACCACCTCCACCACCTCCGAGAGGTGCTACAGGCCCTTCAGCGAGCTGGCCTCACGATCAAGGCCAGCAAATGCCAGATTGGTCAGGGGTCCGTGACCTACCTCGGACACCAGGTGGGAAGCGGCCTGGTGGCCCCTCTACAGCTCAAGATCGCTGCCATCCAGTCCTGGCAGCCCCCCATCACCCAGACCGAGGTACGCGCCTTTCTGGGACTCACGGGCTATTACCGCCGGTTCGTGAAGGACTATGGTAGCATAGTGGGGCCCCTCACAGAACTCACATCCAAAAATCAACCACAGAAGGTCAACTGGACCCCAGATTGTCAAACAGCCTTCGAACAACTGAAGGCCGCCATGTGCTCTGCCCCTGTGCTCCAGGCCCCCGACTACAGCCGGGAATTCGTCGTCCAGACGGATGCCTCCGACCACGGCATTGGGGCGGTCCTGTCTCAATTGAACCCCGAAGGCCTTGATCAGCCAGTGGCCTTCATCAGCCGGCGACTCCTGCCTCGAGAACAACGCTGGAGCACCATCGAGAGAGAGGCCTTCGCCGTGGTATGGGCCCTCAAAAAGCTCCGGCCCTATCTTTTTGGCACACACTTTCGGGTACAGACCGACCATCGACCCCTGCAGTGGCTGATGCAGATGCGGGGGGAGAACCCAAAACTGCTACGTTGGTCCATCTCCCTACAGGGGATGGACTTCACTGTGGAACATCGACCTGGACAAGACCACGCCAACGCGGATGGCCTGTCACGCTTTTTCTGCCTCGACGAGGAGAGTCCCCAAGAGGATGGGTGACTCTCCCCGCCTTCAGCTGGGGGGGACGCATGTTGGACAGGCCACATGAAGGGCCCGCTCCCCCTCTGCCCGACCAGGCCCGAGCCCGGTCCTTCAAGTGTTACACACCACCCCTTCACGTTTTCCGTCCCCTCCGGGACCCCTGCCTCTGAACATCTCGACCTCTTGGGCCCGATCCACTACTGGCCCACGCGGCCGACCTGGGCGCCATCTTGGACAATGCACCACGAGGCCGCGTGGCCTCCGATCGACCCTAACCCTGGGCCTGGCCAGGCCTCAGACATCCCGGCACCACCATCCACCCAGGAGGTAAGCGGACTACTTGGCAGGTCAATGGGAGAAAGAGGTGTCGATGGCTCTCCCCCCGCCAGGTACCGCTCGCCCCCAGCCTCCTCGGGCGCCGGCTCCACCCCCCTGCTGGGTGTCTGAACTCCCTCATCCTGGACCCCCCGACCTCCAAGTGCGAGGGTCCGGACATCAAAGGGCGACGGTCCTATAACTGAGGCAGCTCCAGAGCAGGAAGGCAGTTGTATCCTGGAGTCGAGAGACGCAGAGAAGAACTCATCATTGACGGACTACTGGCGCTGCCGTAGCCCTACTTTGTGAACCATCGTCCTGCCTGCTGGCGCTGCCGCAACCTTCGTAAACCTTCATCGTCGTCGGGACCTGCTGGCGTGGCCGCGGACCGTTTGTACTTCCATCTTCATCGGGACCTGCTGGCTCCGCCGCGGACCGTCGCTACCTTCAACCATCTCGGGACCTGCTGGCTCCGCCGCGGCCCGACCATCTAGAACGCCGAGCTCGAGGATTGAGAGCTACCCATCCACCCCTTTGGTAACAAGACTGTCCCGCTACCCCTTCCCCGAACCAGAGACTAGAACCGAGGGGACCCCTTAGTCCAGACCTCCTTGTAGCATTTGGCCGTACTCAAAGAATTGCTGATAAAGTATCGTTTAACCTTATCCTTGTGTGGTGTCCGTCTGTGGGGGGGAAGTTACTTGTCTGTACGATCGCTGGAGACGGCTCTCCCTGGAGACCTCTCCCCTTTTACTCGGCCGACCCTCCCGGTCCGTCTAACAGTTACAATACAGGCTATAACTTTAACAGTGATAATAATCAGTTATATCAATTTCTCCTGCTCTGTCAGACATAAAAACATTTTCATCCCTGCCAAGTTACACATTCAAACATAAAAGAGAAAAATTCAACAAACAATCAGCTTATGAGTAAAATAACAGAGTCAAAACAGGAGGGAACAGAGGAGAAACCGTTTCAAGATTCAAAAAATCTTTAAAAAAATCGAGCCAAATCCAATTTCGAAGAAGAACCGCTGCAATTAGAAACTCAGCCCAACACAGCGAAATCTTTCTACAGTTTGCGGAATAGAAAGTTTCTAAGTCAGGAGCAGATTCCGAAAGGCATTACCCCAAGAGTGAGCAGAAAAAAACAAAAAACCTCACTCAAAGGCTACTTAAAGAATAATTTAGAGAAGGGAGAAAACAACTTGGAGTCTACTCAGAAATCTAAAGTAAAAATAAAAGTTACTCCCTGTCTTAGGTCATATTTTAAAATCCAGCAACAAGAACAGAGCTTAGAATCTTTTAGCTCCTTAGAAGCACAAAGAACATCAGAAGTTTTGGAAAGTGAGAAAGAGGAAACAACAGCCAAACTCACAATCAAACTACCAGACACTCACCTCTTAAGAAAAGAGAAACAGCGAGCAGCCCCCATACTAGCCGGAAAATTGAGTAAAGGGAGCGCAAAGAAAGGGAGAAAACCTCAAACTAAGAAAAAGATCTTGGTAGAGAACATAAGTCTGGAAGAAATCTGGAAAATTAAAGAAAGTAGTTCGGAAGAGAGAGCGGAAACTCATATGGCGGAGGGGGGCGAAGACTTCTCCGCTGCTGCAGCAGCAAATATAAATGCTAATATAACGGTTGAAGATAAGGAAGATGAGGACTCAAGGTCTGTAGAGTTCAACAAAGATATAACAAAAACTCATACAGATGAACTTCTTGAAAAAATATGGGTAGAAATGAAAGAGAAATTCTCTATCTCCGAATCAAAACAAAACAAAATACAGGAGGTGTGCGATAAATTGGACAGTAAGCTGAACGCACTAGGTGACAGAGTAACAGCAGTAGAAAATAAAGTCTCCTGTTTAGACAAAAGGGTGGAGAAAAACAGAAAGGAGATAAACTCTCTGAGAGTAGAAAATAAAACCATAAATGAAAAACTGGAATCCTTAGAAAACCAAGCGAGGAAAAATAACATAAGGATCCTAAATGTGCCGGAGAATCAAGAAGGCAAGGATGTAAAAGCATTTGTAGTGGCACTTTTGATGGAACATTTCCCATGGGCAGACAAAGGAACTCTAGATGATGATATACAGAGAGTACACAGAGATCCTTATGGAAAGAGCAAAGAAAGGAAAACCCCTAGAAAGATCCTAGTAAATTTCAAAACCTATATGCTGAAGGATAGGATCTTGGGAGAGGCATTGAAAAAAGGGACGTACAACAAAGACAGTTGGAACTTTAAAATAAGATCAGATATGTCAAAAGCCTCTCAGACCAGACAATGGGAACTGGGAAATCTAATGTCTGAACTGCAACAACTAGGTGCCAGGGTGCAAATGAAATTTCCACCCTCATTACGGATCATGTGGAGAAATAAAATGCGCAATTTAAGCGAGCCTGAAGAGGTGAAAAACTTGATAGAGCTAATCAAAGATCAAATACGCGCAGAAGAACCTCTGAGTTAAATGTTCACAGACAAGTCATACAGACTACCTGATAACCTGTAACACATATAATCCTGTACAAACTTCGAATTACAAAAAAAAATTAATAAAATGCATATATATAACAAGAGTATAAGAGAGTATAAGAGAAACAGATCTAAACTACACTTAAGGACAAAACATAGAATAAATATGAAAGAGCTATAAACCAACCAACAAATTTCATTATTTTAACTGTACATAGATAAAAATCACGGGGAGGGGATCGGGAAGCCAAAAGGGTTATGAAGATAACCGAAGGAGAAGAAGATGGAGGCTTCGCCGGGGAGGGTAACTTTAAAGCACGACTTAGTAAGTATAAAACTACATGAAAAAGGGTGGGGAGCAAAATAGGGGAAAAAAACCAAACAATTCCTCATCTGCGAATATTCAGAAAACTAAAACAACTAGGAGTGAATCATAATTCTCAAAAAGTGAACAGAATAAATGGGGAGTGCATGTAGGGATGTACATATTCTATCCTGGAATGTGAATGGTCTGAGAACAAAAAGCAGAAGGAATAAAATCTTAGAGTATATCAGAGCTGGGAAAAGCGAGATAATAATATTACAAGAAACTCACCTGTTAAAAGAAGAATGGGATCAAATAACTAAGAACCTATGGTGGGTAGACACTCTAATATGCACAACGCAACAATGTAATATTAAGGGAATAGCGATAATCTTTAAAAAGTCCTTAAAAGCCACTATAACCAGTTCAGAAGTAGATAGTAAAGGACGATGGGCCATAGCTAATGTTAGAATAGGAAATTCTCCCATTACTATCACAGGGTACTATGGTCCGAATTTGGATGATGCTGATCCGTTGCGAAAATTGTACTCACAACTACTATTAGCTACCTCTCCCATAATATTGGGAGGAGATTTTAACCTAGTAATGGACCTAAAACTAGACAGATCACCACCGGGTAGACATACTAACTTAAAGAAAATGAGACAATGGATTGGGACTTATAAAAGAGATCTAAATTTGGTAGACATCTGGAAAAACAAAGGAGAAAAATCACAACCGTTTACTCTATATAACAAAAAACTGGGACACAAATCCAGGATCGACTTCTTTTTGGTTAGTAATAAACTCTCAAAGAAAGTGAAAAGAGTATCTCACTTACCAGCTCACCTCTCAGATCACTCAGCAGTACAGCTAGAACTACAAATCATAGATAATATAACGGAAAGGAGATTCACAGTCGAAAGAGTTTTGCTGAAAGGCGAAGAAATCGTAAAGGAGCTGGAAACTGAAACAAATATCTTCTTCGAGTTAAATGCGTTAGGTACCACAGAACAAATAACCTGGGATACCTATAAAGCTGTCATAAGGGGTAAACTCTTGAGCTTAGGGGCACATAAAAACAAACAAGTAAAACAAGAGATCTTAGACTTGGAATCAGAGATCAGATTCTTAGACATCGATATATCCACAGAACAAGAGGAAGAAAAGAAACAAGATCTTCTTAACAAAAGACAGACTCAAAAAGATAAAATAGATCAAATATTGGAAGAGAGGTTACAGAAAAAGTGGGATTCTAGAAAACTGGCGGAACATGAGTTTGGTGAAGGTTGCGGAAAATGGCTAGCATGGAAGCTTAAATCGGATCTAGCTAAAAACAAAGTGGAAAGTATTATCCCGGATGATCAAACAATTCCTTCCTCTGATGAAAACACTATCAAGTATGAATTCTGGAAATTTTTTAAGGACCTATACACGGAAGATATAAATCCCTCGGATCAAATGATAAACTCTTACTTGAAAGATGCAGCACTACTAAAACTTGAAGAGAATGAAAGAGAAGCTCTGGATAAGGAAGTTCAAGAAGAAGAAGTGGCAGAAGCCATTAAAAGTTTGAAGAGGGGAAAAGCCGCAGGGCCAGACGCCTTACCAAACGAATTATACATGAAACTGAAAAACTCTATACTTCCTCATATAACCAAACTAATTAACCTAATTCTAACACAACGGAAAACCATACCAGACTCCTGGAACGATGCTATAATTACAATCATTTTGAAACCCGGCAAGAACCCTCTTAAATGCGAGTCATATCGTCCAATTTCATTATTAAACACAGACTATAAAATATTTACTAAAATAATGGCAGCACGACTAGGGAGAGTACTATCAAAACTATTACAGCAAGACCAAAAAGGTTTCATAAAAGGAAGATATCTGCACGAAGTAACACAAGAACTCTTAACCGCAATAGATATCGCAACAAATGAGAAATCTCCACTTACCATACTCGCTGTTGATGCCGCAAAGGCTTTTGATAGGGTCAATTGGGCTTTTCTTGAGAATGTTATGGTCAAGAACAACTTTGGACCTCACTTTATTAATATGGTAAACCAGATTTATAAAGATCCAAGATCAAAGGTCCTAATCAATGGTAGCTTAACAGAAAATATAAAGATAACCAGAAGAACGAGACAGGGATGTCCACTCTCCCCTTTACTATTCAATTTATATATCGAACCGCTGGCAAATAAGCTAAGAAACAACAATAAAATCATTCCATTCAAATATGGCACATGGGAGAAAAAAATCGCTCTGTACGCGGACGACTTAATGATTTTTACTGAGGATTATCCAAAAGCTAAGGCAAGTATCGAGAAAACTTTAAAGGCATTCGGAAAATTATCAGGATACCTGGTAAATCAAACGAAGACGGAAGTCATGACATGGAATACGACCTTTCAAAGCAATTTTATAAAAAACGAAATAAGGTATTTAGGAATTCTAATAAACCATGATATAGCGAAGATTGCAAACAGAAACCTAAACAAAGTTGCCGGAGAGGTAAGAAAATTGCTCGAGACATGGACCGCTCTACCGTTGAGCTTGATTGGGAGATCGAATATAATCAAGATGACCGTCCTGCCAAAGTTTACTTTCTTATTCAACGCGATACCAATGGAATTTGGAAAGATGGAATTAGCTCGAGCACAAAGAAACATAACAAGCTTCATATGGGCAGCAAAAGGATCGAGGATTGCATGGAAAAAGATCAGGAGGAGCAAGAAAGATGGTGGGCTGGCCAGCCCAGACCTGGTGGAGTATTGTAGAGCTTTTCAATTCAAAAGTATTAAAGTACTACTAAAAAACCACGAATACTACCCTGACTATTTTAAAGCAATTACAAAATCAGAGGATCATGTGTTGTTTAAGTTCGGACACCCCAAATGCTTAAAAAAAATAAAGCTCAAGATATTAAGGGATGCAGCAAAAATGTGGACACAAATTAGAGGCATTCTAAAAATATCGTACTATAGCAAGTGGGCTCCAATCTGGGAATCTCCTGGAACCCCAGAATGCTTAAGAGATACTCTCGCATTAGCATTAAAAAGAGCCAACATCAAAAATTGGGGACAAATACTAAATGGTCCAAACCTAAAAACATGGTTAGAACTGCAAGAAATGACAAATAATACTCTATCCAAATTTAAATATTATCAATTGTTAAGCTGGTCTAGAACTTTGCCCAGTATAAATGGTAATGAAAAATTGGATGATGACATGATCAAAACAACGCGACTACCAAAAGAAGTAGCAAAGTGGTACTGGGCTCTGATTATGGCCAGCGATATCAACGTTAATATGGAAACCCAAATATGGGGGAAAGACATTGTAGTAATGGACCTGGATTTAATTTGGGAAAAATCAGTGGATAAATGCTGGTCCAACCTGAAATCCGCGGCTCTGAAGAGAAATCATTTGTATACAATTCATAGGGCGTACTGGACACCAAAAAAACTCTCCAAATTTAAAAATGCTGGAATAAAGAAATGCCCCAAATGTGGAGAGGAAAAATCAGACGACATCCACATGTTTAAAAACTGCCCTCAATTGAAAGAGTTTTGGGACCAAGTCGGTAAGACCCTGAGCACTATCCTGTCCAAACAACTAACTGTGAGTATTACTCTTATTCTTTTTGGGATATTAGACTCAGGTAATGAAGGGGGGCTTACTAAAGAGCAGGAGAATCTCCTCTTTGTGTTAATAGTTCTTGCAAGGAGAGAGATTTGTATTGAATGGATAGGATCCTCCTGCCCGACTCATGCAGAATGGCTGAACTCGGCAATAAGAATTAACAAACTTGATAAGTCAAGAAATGTAAGCAAAAGATTTAAGTTCTGGGATAGTTTTGAAACCTTCTTAAACCCCAAATAAATATCACACTTAAGTCCTATGATTAAAGCGATACATTTTCTGGTGGACAAGTATGGTACTTGCCGAGTAGCCAAGTTGGCTAGCTCCCTTCGATCCAAGCCAGAAGCATCGATATGTAACGAGTAAAGGAAACTCCTCAAACCAACAAGAGGTCAAAACTCCCCAACCAAGAGAGGTCAAGGGGCAGTGTCGGAAAAGATCAAAGAGGCAGACACCTGATACTCCGTAAGCATACAGTAATCGCAAGATGAGGACAAAAAAAAAAGAAAAAAGGCAGAGTACCTGTGTGCATAGGAGCACAGAGGAGGCCTTGTATCTGAGGAACAAAAGGGGGTGGTGATGGACGGAGCATCTGAATCAATCAAACACTCACACCCAGTCAAAAGATCTGGGTTTCATCCATCACCGTTCTTTAGCCCACTCTGCCACCCCAGTTCAGACATGGCCATATGCAAATCAGTCTGACCCTGTGCCTCATGGGAACAGTCCAGCCCGAACTGCCAAGCCATGTCTTCCCTGGACCGGAAACAAGCTTCCGAGGACCAGTTTCTGGCATTCCAGCCGTCTTCAGCCCGGCTTGCTTGAATCCAGTGGCAAAGTGAGCAAGGGACTCACATCTGAGCATACCCTGCCACATTTATGGTGGCCAAAAGCGGTACAAAAGGGGGTGGTGATGGACGGAGCATCTGAATCAACCAAACACTCACACCCAGTCAAAAGATCTGGGTTTCATCCATCACCGTTCTTTAGCCCACTCTGCCACCCCAGTTCAGACATGGCTATATGCAAATCAGTCTGACCCTGTGCCTCATGGGAACAGTCCAGCCCGAACTGCCAAGCCATGTCTTCCCTGGACCGTAAACAAGCTTCCGAGGACCGGTTTCTGGCATTCCAGCCATCTTCAGCCCGGCTTGCTTGAATCCAGTGGCAAAGTGAGCAAGGGACTCACGTCTGAGCATACCCTGCCACACTTATGGCGGCCAAAAGCGGTACAAAAGGGGGTGGTGATGGACGGAGCATCTGAATCAATCAAACACTCACACCCAGTCAAAAGATCTGGGTTTCATGAATCACCGTTCTTTAGCCCACTCTGCCACCCCAGTTCAGACATGGCTATATGCAAATCAGTCTGACCCTGTGCCTCATGGGAACAGTCCAGCCCGAACTGCCAAGCCATGTCTTCCCTGGACCGGAAACAAGCTTACGAGGACCGGTTTCTGGCATTCCAGCCGTCTTCAGCCCGGCTTGCTTGAATCCAGTGGCAAAGTGAGCAAGGGACTCACGTCTGAGTAAACCCTGCCACACTTATAGCGGCCACAAGCGGTACAAAAGGGGGTGGTGATGGACGGAGCATCTGAATCAATCAAACACTCACACCCATTCAAAAGTACTGGGTTTCATCCATCACCGTTCTTTAGCCCACTCTGCCACCCCAGTTCAGACATGGCTATATGCAAATCAGTCTGACCCTGTGTGTTCATGGGAACAGTCCAGCCCGAACTGCCAAGCCATGTCTTCCCTGCACCGGAAACAAGCTTCCGAGGACCGGTTTCTGGCATTCCAGCCGTCTTCAGCCCGGCTTGCTTGAATCCAGTGGCAAAGTGAGCAAGGGACTCACGTCTGAGCATACCCTGCCACATTATGGCGGCCAAAAGCGGTACAAAAGGGGGTGGTGATGGACGGAGCATCTGAATCAATCAAACACTCAAACCCAGTCAAAAGATCTGGGTTTAATCCATCACCGTTCTTTAGCCCACTCTGCCACCCCAGTTCAGACATGGCTATATGCAAATCAGTCTGACACTGGGCCTCATGGGAACAGTCCAGCCCGAACTGCCAAACTATGTCTTTCCAGGACCGGAAACAAGCTTCCGAGGGCCGGTTTCTGGCATTCCAGCCGTCTTCAGCCCAGCTTGCTTGAATCCAGTGGCAAAGTGAGCAAGGGACTCACGTCTGAGCATACCCTGCCACAGTTATGGTGGCCAAAAGCGGTACAAAAGGGGGTGGTGATGGACGGAGCATCTGAATCAATTAAACACTCACACCCAGTCAAAAGATCTGGGTTTCATCCATCACCGTTCTTTTGCCCACTCTGCCACCCCAGTTCAGACATGGCTATATGCAAATCAGTCTGACCCTGTGCCTCATGGGAACAGTCCAGCCTGAACTGCCAAGCCATGTCTTCCCTGGACCGGAAACAAGCTTCTGAGGACCGGTTTCTGGCATTCCAGCCGTCTTCAGCCCGGCTTGCTGGAATCCAGTGTGGAAGGGTATGCTCAGAGGTGAGTCCCTTGCTCACTTTGCCACTGGATTCAAGCAAGCCGGGCTGAAGACGGCTGGAATGCCAGAAATCGGTCCTCGGAAGCTTGTTTCCGGTCCAGGGAAGACATGGCTTGGCAGTTCGGGCTGGACTGTTCCCATGAGGCACAGGGTCAGACTGATTTGCATATAGCCATGTCTGAACTGGGGTGGTAGAGTGGGCTAAAGAACGGTGATGGATTTAACCAAGATCTTTTGACTGGGTGTGAGTGTTTGATTGATTCAGATGCTCCGTCCATCACCACCCCCTTTTGTACCGCTTTTGGCCGCAATAAGTGTGGCAGGGTATGCTCAGACATGAGTCCCTTGCTCACTTTGCCACTGGATTCAAGCAAGTCGGGCTGAAGACAGCTGGAATGCCAGACACCGGTCCACGGAAGCTTGTTTCCGGTCCAGGGAAGACATGGCTTGGCAGTTCGGGCTGGACTGTTCCCATGAGGCACAGGGTCAGACTGATTTGCATATAGCCATGTCTTAACTGGGGTGGTAGAGTGGGCTAAAGAACGGTGATGGATTTAACCCAGATCTTTTGACTGGGTGTGAGGGTTTGATTGATTCAAATGCTTCATCCATCACCACCCCCTTTTGTACCGCTTTTGGCCGCCATAAGTGTGGCGGGTATGCTCAGACGTGAGTCCCTTGCTCACTTTGCCACTGGATTCAAGCAAACCGGGCTGAAGACGGCTGGAATGCCAGAAACCGGTCTTTGGAAGCTTGTTTCTAGTCCAGGGAAGACATGGCTTGGCAGTTCGGGCTGGACTGTTCCCATGAGGCACAGGGTCAGACTGATTTGCATATAGCCATGTCTGAACTGGGGTGGTATAGTGGGCTAAAGAACGGTGATGGATTTAACCCAGATCTTTTGACTGGGTGTGAGTGTTTGATTGATTCAGATGCTCCGTCCATCACCTCCCCCTTTTGTACCGCTTTTGGCCGCCATAAGTGTGGCAGGGTATGCTCAGACGTGAGTCCCTTGCTGACTTTGCCACTGGATTCAAGCAAGACTGGCTGAAGACAGCTGGAATGCCAGAAACCGGTCCTCGGAAGCTTGTTTCCGGTTCAGGGAAGACAGGGCTTGGCAGTTCAGGCTGGACTGTTCTCATGAGGCACAGGGTCAGACTGATTTGCATATAGCCATGTCTGAACTGGGGTGGTAGAGTGGGCTCAAGAACGGTGAGGGATTTAACCCAGATCTTATGACTGGGTGTGAGTGTTTGATTGATTCAGATGCTCCGTCCATCACCACCCCCTTTTGTACCGCTTTTGGCAGCCAGAAGTGTGGCAGGGTATGCTCAGACGTGAGTCCCTTGCTCACTTTGCCACTGGATTCAAGCAAGCGGGGCTGAAGACGGCTGGAATGCCAGAAACCGGTCCTCGGAAGCTTGTTTCCGGGCCAGGGAAGACATGGCTTGGCAGTTCGGGCTGGACTGTTCCCATGAGGCACGGGGTCAGACTGATTTGCATATAGCCATGTCTGAACTGGGGTGGTAGAGTGGGCTAAAGAACGGTGATGGATGTAACCCAGATCGTTTGACTGGGTGTGAGTGCTTGATTGATTCAGACGCTCCGTCCATCACCACCCCCTTTTGTACCGCTTTTGGCCACCATAAGTGAGGCAGGGTATGCGCAGAAGTGAGTGAGTCCCTTGCTCACTTTGCCACTGGATTCAAGCAAGCCGGGCTGAAGACGGCTGAAATGCCAGAAACCGGTCCTCGGAAGCTTGTTTCTGGTCCAGGGAAGACATGGCTTGGCAGTACGGGCTGGACTGTTCCCATGAGGCACAGGGTCAGACTGATTTGCATATAGCCATGTCTGAACTGGGGTGGTAGAGTGGGCTAAAGAACGGTGATGGATTTAACCCAGATCTTTTGACTGGGTGTGAGTGTTTGATTGATTCAGATGCTCCGTCCATCACCACCCCCTTTTGTACCACTTTTGGCCGCCATAAGTGTGGCAGGGTATGCTCAGACGTGAGTCCCTTGCTCACTTTGCCACTGGATTCAAGCAAGCCGGGCTGAAGACTGCTGGAATGCCAGAAACCGGTCCTCGGAAGCTTGTTTCCGGTCCAGGGAAGACATGGCTTGGCAGTTCGGGCTGGACTGTTCCCATGAGGCACAGGGTCAGATTGATTTTCATATAGCCATGTCTAAACTGGGGTGGTAAAGTGGGCTAAATAACGGTGATGGATTTAACCCAGATCTTTTGACTGGGTGTGAGTGTTTGATTGATTTAGATGCTCCGTCCATCACCACCCCCTTTTGTACCGCTTTTGGCCGCCATACGTGTAACAGGGTATGCTCAGACGTGAGTCCCTTGCTCACTTTGCCACTGGATTCAAGCAAGCCGGGCTGAAGACGGCTGGAATGCCAGAAACCGGTCCTCGGAAGCTTGTTTCCGGTCCAGGGAAGACATGGCTTGGCAGTGCGGGCTGGACTGTTCCCATGAGGCACAGGGTCAGACTGATTTGCATATAGCCATGTCTGAACTGGGGTGGTAGAGTGGGCTAAAGAACGGTGATGGATTTAACCCAGATCTTTTGACTGGGTGTGAGTGTTACGTCGCCTTCCTAACAGAAACATGGATGAATGCCTCTTCAGCCCCAGACATCACCATTGCCATCCCGGAAGGATATAAGATCATTCGCAAGGACCTCACCGGCCACACAGGAGGAGGCATCGCTATCGTTCATAAGAAATCCTTCCGCATCTCTACCAGCTCAGACGTCAATCTCGCCAACTCTGAACACCTTCACTTCCAGATCCACATCGACCCCAAGACCACACTCAGAGGCACCCTCCTTTACAGACCACCAGGACCCCGTGCACAATTTAGTGAGGACATCACGGACTTCATCACTCCACACGCGCTCCCCTCCGAGGACTACATCCTTTTGGGAGACCTCAACTTTCACCTTGAAAAGAACAACGACCGCAACACCACCACCCTTTTGGACAACCTCGCAAACCTCGGACTTAAACAACTTGTCACTACCCCCACCCACATCGCAGGTCACACACTCGACCCTATCTTCACCTCCAGCAAGCATGTTTCCTTCAGCCACACCACAGCCCTCCTCTGGACTGACCACAGTTGCGTTCACTTCACCTACAACAAGCCCACATCCAACAACCACCCCCAACCCACTCTGCAAAGAAACTGGAACAAAATCACCATCGACCAGATCTCCTCATCGCTTCTTCAAAAGCCCCCCGCCCACTCCTCAAACCCAGACCAAGCAGCCACCAACCTCACCCAATGGCTATCCAACAGCGCCGACATCCTAGCACCACTGAAAAAACGACATATTAAACCAGGCAGCAAGAAGGCCTCCTGGTTCAACGATGACCTTAAGAAATCCAAAAAACTCTGTCGCTCCCTCGAGAAGGCCTGGAAAAAAGACCCAACCACCAGCACCAAGGACGCCTTCAAAAACGCCACCCGCATACACCACCAACTAATCCGAAATGCCAAGAAAGCAGCCTTAAAGGACCGTCTAGATAACAACGCACACAACAGCAAGGAATTATTCAACATCGTCAAGGAATTTACCAACCCCTCAGCCAACTCCAACGACATCACCCCCTCTCAAGCCCTCTGCGACTCCCTAGCCTCATTCTTCCAGAGCAAAATTGCAGACATACACAACAGCTTCAACAACCAACCCGGAGACCAACCCACCCAATCCCCTGCAGAACCCCCACCCCCCCCGAACATCCTCAATGACTGGAAGCCAATCTCCACTGAGGACACCATCCGTCTGATGAACTCTATCCACTCGGGATCCCCCACTGACCCTTGCCCTCACCACATCTTTAACAAAGCAGACTCCATTATTGCACCGCACCTCCGAGACGTCATCAACTGCTCCCTCAACTCCGCAACCTTCCCGGAAAGCTGGAAACATGCCGAACTCAGCGCCCTCCTGAAGAAACCCACAGCTGACCCCACCGAACTCAAAAACTATGGCCCTATCTCACTCCTTCCATTCCCGGCCAAAGTCATCGAGAAAGCTGTCAACAACCAGCTTGCCGCATTCCTCGAAACCAACAAATCCCTCGACTCCTCACAGTCCGGCTTCCGAGCCAAACACAGCACTGAAACCGCACTCATCGCAGCAACAGATGACATTCGTACTCTACTGGACAATGGAGACACAGTCGCCCTCATCCTCCTCGACCTCTCCGCAGCCTTCGACACAGTCTGCCATAGCACCCTTCTACAGCGCCTCAAAAACATCGGAATCCAAGGAAAAGCACTGAAATGGATCACCTCGTTCCTCTCCGGAAGAACCCAGAGAGTTCGCCTTCCACCATTCAAGTCAGAGGCTACTGAAGTCATCTGCGGCGTACCTCAAGGGTCCTCACTCAGTCCCACCCTCTTCAACGTTTACATGAGCCCCCTCGCGGCCATCGCACGCCAACACAACCTCAACATCATCTCCTACGCCGACGACACTCAACTGATCCTATCACTCACCAGAGACCCTAACACGGCCAAAACCAACCTGCACGAAGGAATGAAAGAAGTAGCCGAATGGATGAAGCACAGCCGTCTGAAACTGAACTCAGACAAAACAGAAGTCCTCCTTTTAGGTACCTCCCCCTCCGCCTGGGACGACTCTTGGTGGCCAGAGGCCCTTGGAAAAGCACCCATCCCGACGGACCACGCACGGAACCTTGGCGTCATCCTGGATTCCTCACTCTCGATGAACAGACAAGTCAACGCCGTTTCTTCATCTTGCTTCAACATTCTTCGCATGCTCAAAAAAACATTTCGCTGGATCCCTACCGAAACTAGAAAAACAGTCACCCACGCTCTGGTCACGAGCCGACTGGACTACGGAAACACCCTCTACGCCGGCATTACCGCAAAACTCCAGAAAAAACTTCAACACATCCAGAACGCCTCAGCCAGGCTCATATTAGACATCCCGCGTAAAGAACACATCTCTGATCACCTGAAAAACCTCCACTGGCTCCCCGTCAATAAGAGAATCACCTTCCGCCTCCTAACCCACGCACACAAAGCACTCTACGAAATCGGACCCGAATGCCTCAACACACGACTATCCTTCTACACCCCCTCCCGCCAACTACGATCCTCCAACCAAGCCCTTGCCACTGTACCTCGCATCAACAAAACCACCATGGGAGGTAGATCCTTCTCCTACCTAGCAGCTAAAACCTGGAACTCACTTCCCACTCACCTTCGCCTTACTCAGAACCATCTAGCATTTAGAAAGCAACTCAAAACGTGGATATTCGACAAGTAACTCCCCACCTTTCTTCAAGCGCCTTGAGACCCCCTGGGTATGTAGCGCGCTATACAAATCTTTTGACTTGACTTGACATGCTCCGTCCATCACCACCCCCTTTTGTACCGCTTGTATCTGTGGAGGCTGTGTACCTGTTTGTATAGGAGCACTGAGGAGGCCTCTTATCTGTGGAGTCAGTGTACCTGTGTATATAGGAGCACTGAGGAGTTCTCGTATCTGTGGAGGCAGAGTACCTGTGTGTATAGGAGCACTGAGGAGTTTTCGTATTTATGGAGGCAGTGAACTTGTGTGTATAGGAGCACTGAGGAGGCCTCTTAATCTGTGGATGCAGTGTACCCGTGTATATAGGAGCACTGAGGAGGCCTCTTAATCTGTATATGCAGTGTACCCGTGTATATAGTAGCACTGAGGAGTGCTCGTATCTGTGAAGGCAGAGTACCTGTGACTATACGAGCACTGAGAAGGCCTTGTATCTGTGGAGGCAGTGTACCTGTGTGTATAGGAGCACAGGGGAGGCCTCGTATCTGCGGAGGCAGTGTACCCGTGAGTATAGGAGCACTGAGGACGCCTCGTATCTGTGGAGGCAGTGTAACTGTGTATGTAGGAGCACCGAGGAGGCCTTGTATCTGTGGAGGCAGAGTACCCGTGTATATAGGAGCACTGAGGAGTTTTCGTATTTATGGAGGCAGTGAACCTGTGTGTATAGGAGCACTGAGGAGGCCTCTTAATCTGTGGATGCAGTGCACCCGTGTATATAGGAGCACTGAGGAGTCCTCGTATCTGTGGAGGCAGTGTACCTGTGAGGATAGGAGCACTGAGGAGGCCTCTTATCTGTAGAGGCAGAGTACCTTTGTGTATAGGAGCACCGAGGAGACCTTGTATCTGTAAAGGCAGAGTACCTGTGTGTATAGGAGCACCGAGGACGCCTCGTATCTGTGGAGGCAGTGTACCTGTGTATATAGGACCACTGAGGAGTTCTCGTATCTGTAGAGGCAGTGTACCTGTGTGCATAGGAGCACTGAGGAGACCTTGTATCTGTGGAGGCAGTGTACTTGTGAGTATAGGAGCACCTAGGAGGCCTCTTATCTGTGGAGGCAGAGTACCTGTGTGTATAGGAGCACTGAGGAGGCCTCGTATCTGTGGAGTCAGTGTACCTGTGTGCATAGGAGCACCGAGGAGGAATCTTATCTGTGGAGGCAGGGTACCTGTGTATATAAAAGCACAGAGGAGGCCTTGTATCTGTAGAGTCAGTGTACCTGTGTGTATAAAGGCACTGAGGAGGCCTCGTAATCTGTGGAGGTGGTGTACCTCTGTATATAGGAGCACTGAGGAGGACTCTTATCTGTGGAGGCAGAGTACCTGTGAGTATAGGAGCACCAAAGTGGCCTCTTAGCTGTGGAGGGATTGTAGCTTTTTGTATAGGAACACCAAGGAGGTTTTTTATCTGTGGAGGCAGAGTACCTGTGTGTATAGGAGCACCGAGGAGGCCTTGTATCTGTGGAGTCAGTGTATCTGTCAGTATAGGAGCACTGAGGAGACCTCGTATCTGTAGAGTCAGTGTATCTGTGTCTATAGGAGCACTGAGGAGTTCCCGTGTCTTTGGAGGCAGTGCACCTGTGTATGTAGGAGCACTGACAAGTTCTACTATCTGTGAAGGCAGTGCACCTGTGTATATAGGAGCATCGAGGAGGCCTCTTATCTGTGGAGGCAGAGTACCTGTGTGTATAGGAGCACCTAAAAGGCCTTGTATCTGTAGAGGCAGAGTACCTGTATGTATAGGAGCACAGAGGAGGCCTTGTATCTGTGGAGGCAGTGTACCTGTGAGTATAGGAGCACCGAGGAGGCCTTGTATCTGTGGAGGCAGTGCACCTGTATATATAGGAGCACTGACGAGTTTTACTATCTGTGGAGGCAGTGCACCTGTGTGTATAGGAGCACTGAGGAGGCCTCTAATCTGTGGATGTGTTACCAAAAAGGGTATACCCAATGGAAGTCCCTGGGGCCTGGGTGTCTAGTAGTACATAAAGAGAGGGTCCCGGTATAAATTCTTTAAGAATAAACAATATTCAAAACAAAACATTTGTAGAAAATATAAGGACCAAATACAAGGATTCACAGTTATTTAATCACAATGAATCAAAGGATTAAATCTTTAAAAGAATAAGTCCGTCATATATATCAAATTTTTTCTTCAAAAACGACAAAAAAGGGGCCCAGGGTAAGAGAGGGGAGGGGAGGAAGGGTCAGTGCAAAATGTGTAGAAGGGTTCAGGGGAATTAAAGAGAAAGTGCCAGGTCAAACGGCCACTTCAATCCTTTGCTTTCCTCAATTTTTGCCAGTTTCAGTTTGAGAGTATCATTGTACTTCTCAACCAAGCTTGTTGACTGAGGGTGGTGTGCAGAGTGGAACTGCTATCTAAAATGTAACCCATCACACACCAACTGGATAACTTTTCAATTAAAGTGACTGCCATTGTCACTCCAAATCAAACGAGGCAAACCGAAGCGGGGAAAGAACTCCTTCAGGAGTGCTTTCGCCGTCGCTAAAGTTGTGTTCTCCTTAGTGGAGAATGCCTCAACCCATTTACTGAATGCGCAAACAACCTCCAACACATATTTCAGATTTTGACCCATCTCCATTTCAATATAGTCCATCTGAAGGACCTCAAAAGGGAAACAAGGGGGAGCGAAATTGCCAGGGGGTGTAGGAGTGCCTTTCCCAGGATTGTACATCGTGCATACCATACAATATTTAACCAAATGAGCGGCTATTTTTGGGATGTCATCATTCTCTCACATGAGGTCTAATAGTTTGCATATGCCCTTGGCCCTAATGCGAGCTGGCCCGTGCGCCATAGTGACTACAGTGAGGACACAGGCATCCGGTAACATCCACCTTTGCTTTCCTTACTTATCAGGCCAGCACCCATCCTTCGTCTAAACGTGCTGTGCTTTCCTGCCACATGGCTAACTCATCAATCATTCCCTCACTCTGTATTTCTTTGACACTATCCAGCACATCCTCAAACAGAGTAACTTCATACCCATCTAGCAGGGCCGCCTGCCACAAACATTGTTTTCATTTTTGTCTGAGCTGTCTCCTTAGCTGTTTGGTTTGGAAATGCGTTTCTCCTCCCAAATCATCAGTAATTGCCTTGTTGGTGCTGCACTTCACTATTGTTAACTTCTTGGGAAGTGTCAGAGCTGACAAAAGCCTGCGTATCAATTGGCTATTCTGATTTGTTAACCTGTGTGAAGTCAGGAATCCTCTCTAGCCTCCTCCCAGAGCCGCCCAAAATTGTGGGCAACTCCAAAGGCGTACTCACTGTCAGTATAAATATTGACAGTCAGTCCCTCACTCAAATTACAAGCCCGAAGAAGGACAACTAACTCTGCAGCTTGGGTTGATTGATAGGGAACTCGCAATGTCTCGACTATTGTATGTAGGGTAGTTAAGGCAAATGCCGCAGTTGTTGTGCCATCTGGTAATTTGAAACAGGAGCCATCGACATATAGCTCTCCTTGGGGTTCAGATAGGGGAACATCAGTCAGGTCTACACATCCATTGGTCTCCTCCTCAGTCCAGAAAACACAATCATGTACGTCTATTTCATCATTTTCAGAAGGGAGGGTTAGTAACGTGGCTACGTTCAGGGTTGCACATCTTTTGATGGTGACATGTGGCGTGAAAAGGGTCAATTTGTAACCAGTCAGATGTGCACTGGTGAAGTGCTGTGTCTTTGTGCTGTTCAAAAGTGTATCCACAGCATGAGGTACCATAACTGTGAGATCAGTCTCAAGGACGAGTTCTGCTGAATGTCGCATAGAGACAGCCACAGCCGTGACCGCTCTTAGACAGCTAGGGAGGGCTCTTGTGACGTTGTCAGGCAGAGCAGAAAAACAAGCACACAGCTGTTGCTTACCTCCAAAGGCCTGTGTTAAGACAGAAAGCGCACAACCAACCGTTTTGTGTATGTACAACACAAACAGCTTCTGGTAGTCAGGTGTACCAAGCAAAGGCACAGAGCAAAGAACAAACTTTATTTGCTCAAAAGCTTGTTGACATTCAGCTGTCCAAGGCAAGGGTTCATGCACATCTTTAGTGGTTAGCTGCAGCAGCGGTTTTGTTAGTAAAGAAAAGTTAGGGATCCAGTGCTGACAATACAAAGTAATGCCAATGAAAGCTTGCACATCCCACTGAGTCTTAGGGATGGGCACTTTGACAATAGCACTAATGCGTTCGGGTGTTAGTCTCCTTCCCTCCTTTGACAGTAGGTGACCTAGGTAGGTGACCTCCTGTCGACAATATTGGAATTTTGAAAAGGACACTTTATGTCCGCAATGGGCCACATGTAGCAACAATTTAACCGTCGCTGCTTTGCAACCGTCTTTAGTGTCAGAAGCGATCAATTGATCGTCCACATACTGCAGTTATATATTACCTGGGGGAAGTATGAGGGAATACAATTGGCCTTTTAAAGCTTGACTATATACACTAGGACTTTCAGTACAGACCTGAGGAGCTCCACAGAATCTAAAGCTTCTGCCGGCAAGGGCAAATCCAAACAGATGGCAACTATCTGGATGTTTTTGAAAGCTAAAGAATTAATTTTTCAACTCGATGACAGAAAAGAATTTGGCCAAGGAGAGAATCATAGTCAGAAGGGCACTGATGTTGGAGACAAATGGGAACTGAGGGACTACAATCTTATTAACCTCATGCAAATCAATCACAAACAGATAGACATATGAATGATCATCAGGGGAACCTAAGGGTGTCCTCTTAAGAATGGGAAGACTAGGGCGTCTACACACATTCGCAGTCGTCTCTTCAACAACCCCTGACTTAATCAAATCCTGTATAATCTGCAATAGAGTTCGCTCCCCTGCTTGCGGTATTTGGTACTGAGGAATACAATTGAGAACAGCGTTGTCCTTGACCCTGATATAAACTGGAGGAATCTGCAACAGCCCTACATCCGTATCACTTGTAGCCCATAAAGTTGTTGGCACATCTTTAAACTCAGCGGGAAGGGGTTCATCTTGGGACAAACAGTGCTTGGAACTAACTACATTGGGTCCTATTGTCAAATAGACACCATTCAGGAACAAGAAATGGTCATGCGCAACCTCTTTTAACAAATCCAAAACCATCAGATAGATTTTCTCCACAATTTGGATGTCAATAGGAAGGGCAAATCTACAGTAAAGGGACCAATAGTCAAAGCTTGTGTCTTGGAAATGGAGCTCACATCTGGTATACCTGAAAAGCCTACCGAAACAATATTTTGGCTGGACAGGGCTGCCCCGGGGACCAGTGAATGAGAAACAAAGCTGTTCATTGTGCATGTATCCACCAAGAATTGCTGAGCCCTGCAAGTCACCAGTAACGTAAGATCTATGCTGATCTACAGGTATCTGAACTGGTCCCTCGCCCTGTCCCTGGCTGTCCTAACCATGAGTTAGCCCAGTCACTTCATCCAAATCGTAGTCATCATGATAGACCCAGAGGGTCATCGAAATAGTTCAGATCGGAGCGACCCTGCGGTTCCTCATTTTCCTAGCCTCCGTCATGACCACCTGCACCACGACCCGTCCACAAGAACCCCGTCCTCTAGGGGCCGCAGCCTTTTACAACAATGTCGGGCGCTCACTTCGCCAGTGTTCCTCTTCCTTACAATATGCACACTGGTTCAGCCCCACAGGCACAGTATTTTTGCTAGTGCGGGGCAGCTATCGGACCGGACCAATGCCGCGTCCTCTCCCGTTCCCTCAAGATACCTGCTGCATCAACAACTTCGTCTTCAACTCCTTATTTTTCTTCTCCACCTTCTCCTTCTCTCCGTTCTCTCTGTGCTCATAATACTGTGCCATACTTAATATCACTGATGTGGAGGAGGTAGTCCAAGTGCTCTCCGAATCCTGCAATCGAGTCGCGATCTCTGGAAGAAGGTTCATAAGAAATCTGTTATCGGACGCCTCCCTCCATCGATAAGTCCTGTCCACTGAAATCCCAAAACACACCTCGAAACCTAGTAAAAAAATCAGATACACTTTCATCTTTCTTCTGACGACATGCTGTTAACTTGTCCCAGAGAGTGCATGTAAGTAATAATTCAACCTGGCAAAGCTAGTATCTCAGCCTTAGGCTTCTTACCAGGATTCCTCTCTTTATCTCATGCCCTGATCTCATGCCAAGTGCCACCCAACTCCACGACATGGTCCTGTGTATGCACCTGCCGCCAAATATCAACTGGCACCATCAAATTGAAAAACATCTTAATGTCTGCCAACCTCATCACCGTCGACGACGCAGCCTTTGTTAATTCTTTATAATATGCAGTTGGATTTTTTCTAGGGTCGGGTAACTGAGTTTCAAGAGACAAAACCTCACTCCTCTTCCAAGGATAATAAACCCATTGTTCTTGGAAATGGGCATCTACTTGATGTCTGATGACATCATTCTGCTGATCTCACAGCTCCGGCATCTCAGGGTAAAAAATAGGATGTACTTCCCTCTTTGGAAACTGAGACACTGTTGTTGGGCTCTTCTGATGCAACATGCCTCGGTATCCAATCAACGCTGCAAAATTAATAAAAACATTCTGGGGACCAATTCAGCAGCAGATACATGGTCCTGGATGTCATAAGTAATTTGCAATGTGACACCATTGAAACACTGTTCCCACAACCCAATCAGAGAAGCCGACATGTGTTTAAGGGCATGCTGCTGTACCAATGCCTCATACGCTTTCAACACGCTCCACACATCTTCCACACTGTAAATTGTGCTCTGGGCCCACTGGGCGGCCTGGTTAGCTACCATTTTTTTCTCTGCATCCCCACATCAGATCGAATCAACACCTGCCCCATTCACTCCAGCGCAGTCACCTAGTCCCAGTCATCAAGTCCTCGCACTGCCATTCCAATGCTCAACAAGGTTGGGGAGAAGAGATGTGGGGAGGGCACAATAGTGGAAGGGGCAGGCACCAGAGTTCTTAATGAATGTGTCGTAGGTGTAAGTGATGGAGAGAGTGAAGAATTTGGAACAATAGGCATAGCTGGGAGACCTACAGTTACTGAAAATGAAACTGGTGAAACCGAAGAGGAACTGGGAGGAGCTGTAGTCGAGGCAGCCAGGCCAAAAGCAGGAGAACCAAAGATAGGGGCAGGAGAGGCAGAGGGCTGGGGCTGTGGGACAGCAGGATATATTCTCTGTGGAGCACATGAGGCGGAGGTCAGGTATCTAACATGTCCTCTACAAATGTATTGCCTTCTTCTCGGGCAACATAGGATTTGCCACCTTCGAACCTAAACTTTCTATCAGCACACTCTATACCCATCTCTATTTTCTCTCTATCATACTCTACTGCTTCCTGTGTCACTGTCTGCCTTCTCCCTGTTCGGGCCTCTTTTTCTGTCTTTACTCGCCTCTGCTTAGCTTCCTTCTGTCATACCTGGAGATAATCAAACATCGACTGCCTACTTCGTTTTGAAAATAACTTATCCTGCAGGAAATTCAATTTTTGTTCATCAAAGGTACCTGTTAGCGGCCACTGCAACTCGGTGTTGTCCCTCGTATATTTGTGCCATAGTGTACTAAATATAATAGGGCCAAGGCTGTGCCTAACATACATATTGAAGTTCCAGGTGCATTCCGGAGGCGCAGGCTGCCTCTCTTCTAATCGAGCATCAGCAGAACAACAACAGCACCCCTAACAACACAACTTGGTCCAGCAGGGCATCTTAAAAGGAAGCAGGGTCAATATGCGTGCCAGACGCATACTTTGCAGATCTGTCTCAAAAGATCGGTCCTTGGACTGTATCAAACAAGGAAACCCAAAGGTCAGTCCTCAAGAAATAATTCGGAGTCAGCACCATAAAACTAAGAAACCAGCCATATCTCAGGCATTTTCAAAAACAGGCCGAATCCATTATGTTGCTTGTCAGAGCATCTGCTGCATACACTCTGTACCCAAATCGGTCCGAGGACCTACCAAGTGCAATCAAATGGTCTGCAGACCATACCAAATATTATTCTAAAGGGTACTATATTCACAAACAACCAAAGCAAACTCACCTGGTGCACAAAGGTCGAACAAACTTATTCTCCACTGACGACTCTTTGAACCAAATGGTTAGATCCAAGGGTTTTATCTTCTCAGGACCCCAGCCGGGCCGACCACTGGGTGAGGCACTGGCCTATCAGACAGGTAGGGCAGCTACGAGTAATAGGCTCTATCGTGCAGGGATCCCCGATCCGCCCATCCGACCCGACGTGGTGCCATCCTCTTCACCAGCTTGCGGGTGATGATGGGTCAACCCGATGGTATACCTGTTTGGGCATCAAGTGGAGGAAGTGACCCAAATAGGGTCACCCGGGTCACTCTCGACCACCTCTCAGCCTCCTTCCAAACAAATGAAGAGTTGGTCAGACAGTAGTAAAATGTAAATTGATACTTGTATAGCGCACTACTCACCCGCAGGGTTTCAAGGCGCTTGTATGAATAGCGCTGTGGAACCCATCCTGGCTTTCCCTGTGAGGCGTCCACTCCTGGGCACCCCCAAGGTGGAGGCCAGGCATCCTTAGCGTTGTGGGGGCCGTTGTGGAGATTAAGCAAGCTATTGCCCAGAGTTGCAGAGTGGGACCTATGATTGAAATAGGCACCGAGGTGAGAATTATCAGGTCCGTGGAATTTTTGAGCCCAAGACCCACCGAGGCGGGGAATTGAACCCTGGTCCCGGGCTAGACCTCTGCATCAGGGTCTGCCGCTCTAATCATTGAGCAACACTTCTCCAGTAGTAAATATAAACCAAAGTTATTTATTAGTATTGTGCTGCAGCGGAGCCCAGTCCGGCCAGCATCATGAGATGGCTGCTGAGGGACTGTCTGCCCCCAACACAACATCCGATTTTATACATTGCCAATTCCCTAAAAACATGCCCAGGCTGGAAAATTCCAGTCCAGGCACTAGCAAACAAAGGAGGCACAGAAGGATGAGCTACGGTCCTCAGACTGGGTACAGGCTATCTCTGCTTCAAGGTTACTCTGCCCGTGCCCGCCATTCTGAAAGGTGGGAACGATCCTATCTAACAGCAAAGGTTTGCAATAATAGAGAATACATTCATTAGTACAGCGGCTACTAATAAAATGGTGCCATGAGAGCTAACTTAATACAGAACGGAGTATGAGCAATAGGACAAATACATTTCATAGGCCTCGTATCTGTGGAGCCAGTGTACCTGTGAGTATAGGAGCACTGAGGAGGCCTTGTATCTGTGGAGGCAGGGTACCTGTGTTTATAGGAGCATTGAGGAGGCCTTGTAATCTGTGGAGGCAGAGTGCCTGTGAGTATAGGAGCACTGAGGAGGCCTTGTATCTGTGGAGGCAATGTATCTGTGAGTATAGGAGCACTGAGGAGGCCTTGTAATCTGTGGAGGCAGAGTACCTGTGAGTATAGGAGCACTGAGGAGGCCTTGTAATCTGTGGAGGCAGAGTACCTGTGAGTATAGGAGCACTGAGGAGTCTTGTAATCTGTGGAGGCAGAGTACCTGTGAGTATAGGAGCACAGAGGAGGCCTTGTATCGATGGAGGCAGTGTACCTGTGAGTATAGGAGCACTGAGGAGGCCTTGTATCTGTGGAGTTCCAGTATCTGTGAATGCAGTGTACCTTTGTGTATAGGACTATCTTCGGGGTCTACTATCTATGTGCAAAGGAACAAAGATGAGGCCTTGCATCTGTGGAGGCAGAGTACCTGTGTGTATAGGAGCAAAGAGGCGTCCTCGTATCTGTGTGGGCAGGGTACCTTTGTGTATAAAAACACAAAGAAAGCCTCACATCTGTGGAGGGATTGTACCTTTTTGTATAGAAGCACTGAGGAGGCCTAGTATCTGTGGAGGCAGTGTACCTGTGTGTATAGAAGCACTGAGGAGGCCTAGTATCTGTGGAGGCAGAGTACCTGTGAGTATAGGGGTGCTGAGGAGGCCTCATATCTCTGGACGCAGAGTACCTGTGTATATAGGAGCTCTGAGGAGGGCTTGTATCTGTGGAGGCAATGTACCTGTGTGTATAGGCGCACCAAGGAGGCCTGATACCTGTGTGCATAGGAGCATCTCTGAGTCTAGTATCTATGTGTAAAGGAATAGAGAGGAGGCTTGTATCTGTGGAGGCAGTGTATCTGTATGTAAAGGAGCACAGAGGACGCCTCGTATTTGTGAAGACAGTTTACCTCTCTATATAGGACCAC
The DNA here is from genome assembly GCF_964263255.1 of Lissotriton vulgaris. Classification (NCBI taxonomy): domain Eukaryota; kingdom Metazoa; phylum Chordata; class Amphibia; order Caudata; family Salamandridae; genus Lissotriton; species Lissotriton vulgaris. Next base: position 76,173 of record NW_028243409.1, read on the forward strand.
TGAGGAGTCCTCGTAATCTGTGGAGGCAGTGCACCAGTGTGTACAGGAGCACCAAGGAGACTTTATATCTTTGGAGACAGAGTATCTGTGTGCATAGGAGCACAGAGGAAGACTTGTATATGTAGAGGCAGTGTATCTGTGTGGATAGAATCACCATGGGGTCCTCTTATCTGTGGCGTCAGGGTACCTGTGTGTATAGGAGAACCAAGGAGGCTTTGTATCTGTGGAGGCAGAGTACCTGTGTTTATAGGAGCACCGAGGAGCTCTCCTATCTGTGGAGGGATTGTAGCTTTTTGTATAGGAGCACCAAGGAGGTTTTGTATCTGGAGTCAGTGTAGCTGTGTGTATAGGCGCATAGAGAACGCCTCATATCTGTGAGAAGAGTGTACCTCTGTTCATCGGAGCACTGAGTAGGCCTCGAAACCGGTGGAGGCAGCGCACCAGTGTGTATAGGAGCACTGAGGAGGCCTTGTATCCGTGGAGTCAGTGTACCTGTGTGTATAGGAGCACAGAGGACGCCTCGTATCTGTGAAGAGAGTGTACCTCTGTTCATAGGAGCACTGAGTAGGCCTCGAAACCGGTGGAGGCAGCGCACCAGTGTGTATAGGAGCACTGAGGAGGCCTTGTATCCGTGGAGTCAGTGTACCTGTGTGTATAGGAGCACAGAGGACGCCTCGTATCTGTGAAGAGAGTGTACCTCTGTTCATAGGAGCACTGAGTAGGCCTCGAAACCGGTGGACGCAGCGCACCAGTGTGTATAGGAGCACTGAGGAGGCCTTGTATCCGTGGAGTCAGTGTACCTGTGTGTATAGGAGCATCGAGGAGGCCTTGTATCCGTGGAGTCAGTGTACCTGTGTGTATAGGAGCACCGAGGAGGCCTGAATACCCGTGTGCATAGGAGCATCTCGGAGTCTAGTATTTATGGGGCTGATTACGATGGTGGGCGGTCGGCCACCGTTGGGCCGGTGTGGCCTTCCACCGGCTTGGCGGGTGTAGTATTGCCAACCACGGCCGCGAATATCCGACCGCCACATTACGATGGGCAGACATAGCCCAATTTCCGTCCGCTGTGGTAAATCCAGTTCCGCCAGTAGATTAGTACTGCAACGAGGGCGGACGTAGCCGATAGCGAGAGACCGCCAGGCAGAATGACGTGAGACCGGCGTACCAATTACAATGCCTCAAATAGGTCACCGGACAGCAACGGAGAAACCACCCATCGAAACACGGTGGAAGCAACACAGCGGAGCAAAGCGGGAATCCCAGAGTGCTCCACGCGGTCTCTACCGCAATGGATCCCTCCCTACAGGTCCTACCACTGCTGTTCCTGATCCACCATCAACAAAGACACCGCTGCCATGCACAACGCCGGAGGTACATCAATGACACATATCCGCACACAACATCAACACACAACACCTGACCTGCAAATGTCTTCTTGTCCACTCCAGACGTCCTGGTGGGCACAGGACCATATCCACTAGTGTCATTGCAAGGCTCCGCTAGTTGTGAACACACTGCTACGCACCCGTACCATCCATCAACAAAGTAAGCACCGCCATCTCCCCGTCACGTCACCGCAAAGGTGAGGACATGGGAAAACATCCACACAACCCAGTAGGCATGGCCAGAGCCACACATGTGCAGTGTCAGTGATGGGGTAAGGATTGGGTGGGACCTGGGCCCAAAGAAAATAGTGTGCCCCCATTGGTAGCAGCGGTCATTTCCAGATGCAATCACAGCAACTACCATCACAACCTGCACCACATACAAATGTGTGCCCATCTGACAATCAGGGAAAGTGATGTCTGGCAACCAGGTCATAGGTGTAATGTGGCAAACCAACACCTGTATTGGCTTGCCATACTGGTGCCCCTGGTGTCTGCCCCCCTCCCTGATAGTGGCAAGGTGAGTGTCAGGGCCCAAAGCCCACCAGCATACAGGTGCCCCTGGTGTCAGCCCCCCTCCCTGATAGTGGCAAGGTGAGTGTCAGGGCCCAAAGCCCACCAGCATACAGGTGGCCCCTGGTGTCAGCCCCCTCCCTGATAGTGGCAAGGTGAGTGTCAGGGCCCAAAGCCCACCAGCATACAGGTGGCCTCTGGTGTCAGCCCTCCTCCCTGATAGTGGCAAGGTTAGTGCCAAGGCCCAAAGCCCACCAGCATACTGGTGCCACATAGGTAACCGTGGTTGAACCACATGACCGACAGAGTCAACAGTAGTTGTCAATACACCACACAGTCCATGTGCAAATTAAGTCGACATTGTGTGGATCAGACATACAGCAGTGAGCAAAAGCACATACTGACATGTGACCATCACAAATACATGACTACCATCGATGTGCCTGACGTCGCAGCAAGCCTAGTGGATACAATACACTGACAGCACTGAATGCCAAGTAAGCAGTCTGGCAACAAAACACTAAACACAATCACACATCTCTGATTGCCCCAGCATGTGGATACACAATACAAGTCATCACACTACACACATCTCAACACACACAGCCAGTGCAACTGTAGCTCTTCAAACACACATACAGCAGTGACCACAATCGCAGCAGAACAACAAAGCAAAACACAGATGCATACAACTTGACCAGAGCAAATTGCTGTAGAAACACATGCACTGCACATGTGCAACCATCCCTGCAAGCAGGTACCTTACAATGACACCCATAATCATGTTAAAGTGTCCTGAGTGGCACATAGGACCAGTACACCCAGCAGCAACTCACAGCAACACTCCACACCATGAAGTGCAGGTGAGGGACACACATTGTGAAGGCATGGGGTGGAACACATGCGACTGAAGTGGTGTAAAAATCAGGAATGCACAGATGATGATTGTACAGCCAAAAACACACAATGTGCCCACATCATAACCACACATAGGGGATGCCATGAATATACACAGCAAACACTGCATCAGCAAAGGAAACAAGACAAGTCACAGCAAGGCAGGTAAAAATCCACCAACATGTCAGTCTGACTGAGGGCAGCACAAGTAGCTCCCGATTACATGACACACATGCCTCAACAACAATACACAACTCACACTTTGCAGTCACACACTCTGCACACTCAACTGACAGCAAAAACATGAATGTGTCCACAAGGACTGCAAGGAAACACTGCCCAACATAAAAACCATACATCTGCAAACAATTAGAGGCACTTGTCAGACCAAAGAAACAAACAGGCAATGCATACCAGGATCATACATGTATGTATTTTGCACGTTAAGTGCCACATACACAACCACAACACTGACAAGGACAGGCCAAGCACACTGTCTGACTACTCAAGCGACCACATACAAATATACCCAATGTGAGTATGCAGACAGGCCTACACAATATCACAACACACACACTACTGTTCACACATCCAAACCCATCACACAGATAACACCAACCATGGTCACCCCGAAAATCACACTGTGTGTACAATACACCTTGGTCATGGCATAGCCTACTAACACGCTGTTTGTTGGACCTGGCCGGCGCTGCTTGTGTGTAAGGGCTGCCCAAACCCACGACTTGCGGAACCCGCTCCGTGGGTCCCGCTGCGGAATCTCCTCACCTTCACCGCCTGCTTGTGGTCTCCTGCCTGGCTGCTCTGTGGGGCGTGTGAGGCTTCAGGGCTGCGAGCGCGAACCGGGACTCACCTTCCCAGGAGTCCCGGTCCCGGAGGCTGAGTCACCTGGCCCCGCTCTCCCTGAACGCCCCGCCCCCACCTTCTAACAACTTAAAAGGCACCTGGACCCTTCCCTCGTGGGACGCTGTTTGTTGGACCTGGCCGGCGCTGCTTGTGTGTAAGGGCTGCCTAAACCCACGACTTGCGGAACCCGCTCCGCGGGTCCCGCTGCGGAATCTCCTCACCTTCACCGCCTGCTTGTGGTCTCCTGCCTGGCTGCTCTGTGGGGGCGTGTGAGGCTTCAGGGCTGCGAGCACGAACCGGGACTCACCTTCCCAGGAGTCCCGGTCCCGGAGGCTGAGTCACCTGGCCCCGCTCTCCCTGAACGCCCCGCCCCCACCTTCTAACAACTTAAAAGGCACCTGGACCCTTCCCTCGTGGGAGGCTGTTTGTTGGACCTGGCCGGCGCTGCTTGTGTGTAAGGGCTGCCTAAACCCACGACTTGCGGAACCCGCTCCGCGGGTCCCGCTGCGGAATCTCCTCACCTTCACCGCCTGCTTGTGGTCTCCTGCCTGGCTGCTCTGTGGGGGCGTGTGAGGCTTCAGGGCTGCGAGCGCGAACCGGGACTCACCTTCCCAGGAGTCCCGGTCCCGGAGGCTGAGTCACCTGGCCCCGCTCTCCCTGAACGCCCCGCCCCCACCTTCTTACAACACGCCCCATTGGTCTTTGGCCCATAAATATCGGAGAGTGACGCTGCGCGGGAGCGCGCGGGAGGGTCCGGGGCTAAGACCGGGCAAAGAGCGGGCCGTTTGAGGCCGTTCGAGGACTGAGAGGACTGGACTGGCCCACCCCTTTTGGCTCGATATTTTTGGAAGCTAAATCAATAACTGAGAGGAAATAGACCTACCTTCGTCACAGTGCTTTAGCGCTATGGATCCAAGGGTAACCCGTAGCAAGACTTCTAAACGTGGGTCACAAATCAGTGGCCCCATGGATGACTTTATAACCCGCACCAACATAGCCATAGACGAAGAGATATCTAAGCTCCAAACCCGGGTCTCGCTAGAACTAGATGCCGCCAGAAGAGTGTCCCAAGTAATTGCACTTTCCAAGAAATCCTCCTTAGGCCACATAGCCACTTCTGTCACCCCTGAGCGCCCAGCCCGCCCACATTGTATAGTCACTCAGGTAGATGTTCACCATTCACCGACCCCGGCTATTCCCCAACTTGCCTCAGGAAGTAAGGATGAGGATACTCCATCGACACCTCTTAGTGTGCACATCCCTGTCCCCATTGTATCTCTCCCGAACCTGTATAATAATATCCCCAGTGGTAAACAACCGAAGAGGAAACGCAATTCTCGCTCAGCTTATTTCCGCAAGAAAGCGAAAATTGCTGTTCCAAAAGATCTGCCAATGACCAACATCATAGCATCCAATGCTGGAGTAGAGTATACCCCTAATACCCAGTCATGTAGTGAGGGGCAGGGAAAAAATCCATCTATTCCCCTCCTTAATACCCCAGCAGGTGAGGACCCTGAAGTAGACGGGTTAACCAATAATAATAAAGAATTTATAGAGGTGGTTTGGGACACACTTAAAAAACTTTTGTCACCTCTAGACCTAAGACTATCAAGGATAGAAAATAACTTGTTAGAAATGGAGAAGAGCATTATTGCTCTGGCCACTCTTGGGTTGAAAAGTCTGGAAAACCAGGGCATTATTGCAGCTGACTCAACGCCACAACCTACTGTGGAATTTTGACTTGCGATCTGAACATCATCTGCGCCAGCTTGTCACCTATGTACTACATGCACGGCAGCTATTCTAGGTCACCTATGTATTACGTGCATGGCAGCCATTTTAGGTATCATGGTCTCCCTGTCCACAATCGATCGCCAGCACGTCCCTCTGACCCAGCAAGCATCCTCCGCGCACCCTGGCTCCCCCTCCCTCCTCCTCCTTGCGAGCAGGACCCTTCTGCATGACCCTGTCCTTGGGAGTCACGCTAGCGCCTGACCAACACCTCCTCTCCTCCCATGAATGCCCCTCTGTTGACAAACCTCCCTCCTGCGCTGGATTGTCCACGCGGCATGAATACCACTCCATTGATAGCCCCTCACCCCGTGTCCGACTGTCCACACAGGTCCGAGGCCATTGCCTAAGCCGGGAGATATCATTTACTGCCCTATATTGTATGAGGTCGCTCTCCTTCAAAGGGCCCTCTATTGATCCAGGCCTCCCCACCCCCTGTGATATGATCAGGCGCACACATCCTAAGACTCGACGGAACACTCAGCTGCGTGATGGTCCCCTCCTCTTATCAGCAGGTTGAGAAACTCTATTGTGAAGGTATATGGGGGTGGGATTGACGCTAGGATTACGGGGATGTCTTTTTCTCTTGCCTTACACAGACTTGATTGTATTAAAGGAAGGTCACATGCCATAAACCAGTGTATAAGAGGCCAGGCCTCCGAGAGGCTGTTAGAGCACCTCGACATGATACCTTGTTGTCTGATCTGATGTGTTCTGCTCCGTCGGAATAAACTTCCGTTTCCTGCCTTCTGGTCTCCGGCGCCTGCCTCATTGCTTGGTAAACTTGAATGGTACAAGGGCGGTTAGCGCCGGGCAAATCTTGAGAAAGGTCCTAGCCCTACCTTTTTCTACAAATTGGCGTCCCAAAGCGTGGGGCCCATCAGCGACACGTGGATCCAGTGGGAGAGGTCCCGATGACAGAGTGAACGACTGCAACGATCGGGAAGAGCTCGTGTCCGATAGACCCTCGTCTGACAGCCGATCATCCGACCTTCACTAGTTCTGAACAGACCTCTCTCGAGTGATCTACGGTCCTGACTGGGAACCATCAGGAGTGCCGCGAACAACACGAAGGAGAGAGGACGATCGGGCGCTGGATCCAGAGGACAGGAAACCGTCCATGCGGTCCGGGTAAGGTCGTGTAAACACGACGAATTGAGGAAATTGTTTTTGGATAATACTAGTATTACGCTTTGTTGAAACCCTCTGGAGATTCACTGTCTGCAAACGGGGAAAAGCAAACAGGCTCTCTCTTTGCAAGCAGTGAAGGATAGGTAACGCAGACTTTTGTCCCCATTGTACTCCGTCGTACCTATCTTCCTCCCCCACTGTTTCCCGAACTATCGTTCGTGGATTATTGTCTGGAGATTCTTTGTCTGCAAACAGGGAAGAACAAGGCCTCTCTTTGCAGGTAGAGAAAGAGTGGGTAACGATAATTTTTCGTGCCCACTTATTCTCCCCACTGGATTGTTTGATTGGCCGATTATTCGGTATTGGTTCTTTTGAGGTATTCACGGCCTCCAAACAACGTAGAATAGAAATATTCTGTCTAGTCTTTGTCCGCCGTGATAAGATAGGTAGTGCAGACTTTTGTCCCCGTTGTAATCCGTCATGCCTGTCTTCTCCCCACTGGTTGGTAGCCTGTTTAGCCCGGACCGCTTATTAGAGATGAACCATCCAGCTCCACTGGAGGGCACCCCTAATAAGGACATGTTCACTAAGTATGGACTAGTCGCTATAGCTTACACTAAACTATGGCATAAATATACGAAAAAGAACCTTGAAAGTCAGTGGCCACTGATAGGTTCCTTTGACGAAAATAAAATAAAAACATTAGAAATAGCGCTCCAGAAGAATAACACCACGCCCACTATGCTCGACAGTATTGGCATGTGGCGCAAAGAAACGGAACAACGAAAGAAAAGAGAAGAAGCAAAAATAGGGAAAGAATTACGAAAGGCAGCCCACCTAGCCGCAAAGCAACTAGAAGAAGAAATAAAAGAAAGAAAGGAAACCACGCGAAACCAAGAATCAGGGTCGACAGGCCAATGTCCTGTTAGGGCCCCCTCTGCGCTCTACCCTGAATTGCCCTCCAAACAACGAGCGAACGACGAGCTACTACTAGGTCCCCCAACCATCTACATGCCCCCTCCATATGCCCCCTGCCGACAAAGCTTCCACGCTCCGAGTGTGAGCGAAAGCGATCTCAGCGCTAGTGCACCAGCCCTCACGGCCTTTGCACCAGCCACATTAACAACCTCATCAGACGACCCCGAGTCTAGCAAACAATCATCGGCCAGATTAAATAGATTAAGCAAAGATGAGCGGGACGGGATCGACAAAATAGCAAAGACCTTGGTAGAACGAAGGGAGAGCGAAGAGTACACAATGAACATATATAATTCACATGCCGAAAGCCACAGACGGCATTTTATTTTGCGATTCAGCTACCACACCCTGAACGCGTATGAAGATAGGTATCAGAGCAAGGGTCCCGCTAAATTAACAACGCTGTATAGGAAAATTGATGTTGGAGATGGGACTGAACGTGAGGCGACGGAGCTCTTCATGCAAATGCTTGAGGTCCTCCGCCACCTCACGGAACAAAAACCAGAAGCCAAGGTTACGGTCCCTGAAGCAAGGTTGGCAGAAGTAGCCAATACTATGATGCCTATCAGAGAAGCGGCTCCTTACTGGATCCCGCCACGGGGCCAGGGAACGAGCGATGATATTAACAATGAAAATGCAAAAGGAAGGGTTGTGTACAATTGGGTCTACCAACCATGGGACCGACAAGATATCCTAACCTTCAAGCAAACCCTGCCCGACTTAAGAAAGAACCCGACAGCATTTTATACCGAATTGGGTACAGCCTTGGGTTCAACAATAATGACTATAGCAGATATTGACTTGTTCTTTGGGCTATGTCTGCCAGCTGACGTGTGGAAGCAAATCCGGAAGGCTGACCACACGGATCTGTTTGGACATACCTGGGACCAACTTGGTAAACTAGACAGACAGCGAGAGCCAGGGAGTAAACCAGTGAAGGACATACTGGAACTCCCAGATAAAATAGTTCAGAAATTAAAAACACTGGTCCCGGAAAGAAAAGTGGACTGGTCGATAGTCACGGCCTGTCGACAGAAACCCCAGGAAGATGTGTCAGAATACTTCTCCCGATTTGAGACAGTGTTCTCCGACTACAGTGGCCAGGACATGACCACCGCAACCGGACAGCACCTGTTTGTGCAAAATTATGTAAAAGGACTAACTCAAGAAGTCTCCCAAAAACTACAGACGAGTGAGAGCAGTTGGGGGGCCTCCAAACCCACAGCTATCCTTCAGATGGCTCAGTATTACGAGCACCAAAAGAATGAGAACGATAGGGCGTCCGAGAAAAAGAAGAAAGATTTGAAGGAAAGGGTAATGATAGCCCAGATACAGGGTATAGCGCTAGGACGGGAACATCAAAGGGGGAACTACCAATCAAACGCCCCCAGAGATCTACCTCCTAAGGATCACACCCCGACCTCTCACACTGGACGGAGAGACGTTAGCAATGACCAATGCGCTTTCTGCAAAGGGCTCGGCCATTGGAAATTCCAGTGTCCGGTTTTGCTAGAGATGAATAGAAATAGGGATTCCAGGGATGTGGCAGGTGGTCCGCGGAATAGAGTACAGGGACGAGGGAACTCCAATGACACTAACAATGACAGATCAGGAAGACTGAATACATTTGACCGTCCCCGACAGAATCAATATCAGCTATCCGAAGGTGAAAATGCCCCCGATTTTGCATAGGACTGTCAGGGGCAAGGGAGGGATCCAGTCGAGCTCTGTGTTGACCAGCAAGGTCCTTATGTCACCGCTAAGGTCTTGGGTACAGAGTCTCCATTCTTGGTAGACACTGGGGCGACACGTAGTGTGTTATCAAAACGACTGATTCCAAGGGCACCCTTGTCTGGCTCACACATAACGTCGATAGGTTTCGATGGGACGCCCTCCACTAACCCCCTGTCCGTACCTATTACCTTTGACCTAGAAAGCAACACTGCTGACGCGACATTTCTACTCTCCTCCAACTCCCCTGACGCCATTATGAGCATTGACTTACTGAAGCATTTTCGAGCTACCATTAGGTGTTCCCCAGATGGAATACGAGTCATTCTGTACGACAACCCAGACATGCCCGGATCCCGTCCCCCACGACACATGTGCTGCATAACTAACGCTGACCTGTCCCTGCTTGACACCCTGCCTCCGTACCTGTGGGCCAAAAATGACTCTGATGTGGGGCGAATGATGATTGACCCTATTCACATAACTGTACGACAGGACGCTATGCTCCCGAAACTCCCGCAATATCGGATATCCCCAGAGGGTGAGAAGGCACTGGTAGCGATCATTCAGTCTCTGGTAGATGCAGGAGTGGTTGAAGAAGTGGTTAGCAACGTCTGCAACAGCCCAATCCTACCTATTGTTAAGAAACAAGGTGAAGGAGATGAGAAAGCGTACCGCTTCATCATCGACTTACGAGAAATTAACAAAGTGGTTGTACCCCAATATCCTGTGGTCTCTGATATCACCACCATTCTGACCCTCATCCCGTCCACTGCCACCACCTTCTCTGTTATCGACCTTAAAAACGCATTTTTCTCTATCCCCATCCATCCAGACAGCCGTTATCTTTTCGGCTTCACTTTAAAATCTCGCTCGTACCGATTCTGTAGAGCTCCCCAGGGGTACACTGAAAGTCCCAGCATTTACAGCCAGGCCCTCAAAAGACAGCTGGATGCCTTCCAGCTACCAGAGGGAGTGGTGTTGATCCAATATGTCGATGATATCCTTTTGGCGGCCGACACCACCCCGCTTGCAACGACAGCCACCGTCCAACTCCTACACTTCCTTGCAGAAAATGGCCATAAAGTCTCCAAAAAGAAACTACAGTTCTGCCAGCCACAAGTAACTTACCTAGGCCATCTTCTGTCCAAGGAAGGGAGGAAACTTACCCCTGACCGAATCCAAACTATCCTAGACACCCCCATCCCAAAAACGCAAAAGCAGATCCGCTCTTTGGTTGGCCTAACCTCTTTTTGCAGACAGTGGTTGCCTAATTACAGCCTCATTGTGAAACCATTACTTGCCCTGCTGACCAAAGATGTCCCCTCCCCGCTTCCTTGGACCACTGAGTGTCAAGCCTCCTTTAAGGAATTACGGGATGCACTCTGCTCAGCACCCGTCCTCGGAACGCCGGATTACTCCAAACCCTTCTCCCTCTTCACCCACGAAAGGGAGGGATGTGCATTGTCTGTCCTGACTCAATCGATTGGCCCTAAGCAGCGCCCTTGTGCCTACTTCTCCGCCACTCTTGATCCTGTAGCCAGAGCCTTACCTGCCTGCCTTCGAGCAGTAGCTGCCGCTGCTGTCTCCATCCGTCAGAGCGAGGGAATCGTACTTTCCAACTCCCTCACTGTATTAGTGCCCCATGCAGTTGACACCCTTTTGAACCAGACAAAGACCCAACACCTGACTAGCGCACGACTGACAGGGTACGAGTTGACTCTGCTTGCACCCCACATCACACTTAAGAGATGCACGACTTTGAATCCTGCCACATTGTTACCCCTGCCTGAAAACGACCCCGACGTTCCTCCCATACACGACTGTGTGACTCTCACAGACGAACAGACTAGGAGTAGGGTCGACCTCCGAGACACTGCTTTTCCTGACCCCGATGGAGAGCTATGGGTAGACGGCTCATGCATCAAACTCCCAGATGGCACCACTTCAGCTGCCTATGCAGTGACGACAGCCCAAACAGTAGTTGAGACAGCCTGCATCACACAACGATCTGCCCAGGCAGCGGAGCTGATAGCCCTCACCCGAGCATGCATCATAGCCGCAGGGACCACCGCGAACGTATATACGGACAGCCAGTATGCCTTCGGGGTGGTCCACCATTTTGGGCTCCTGTGGAGGGAGAGGGGATTCCTGACGTCCCACGGCACCCCAATCCTCCACGGAGATTTAGTGTCCGCTCTGATTGAGGCAGTTCTCCTCCCCAAACGATTAGCGGTGATCAAATGTCAGGCACACAAAAGAGTGACAGACTTAGTCGGACAAGGGAATGCATTAGCCGACATCACTGCACGAACCACAGCTGAGAATAGGACAGTGACACGCATATATGTGACTAGGTCACAAGCAGAAAAATGGAGTGACACAAGGGAAATGATCAAAGACATACAGTCGGCCAGCACCCCTCACGAATTGACTAAATGGGCAAGGGTGGGTTTGAAGGACGAAGAGGGTTGCTGGCGAACAAAAGATGCAAACAAATGGTTGCTGCCCGACTCATATCTGATTCCCATACTGACAATGGCTCACTCCCCCGCACACATAGGATCTGCACCCATGATCGAACTCATTTCCAAAGTCTGGCACAATGACAAAATCCCCGACTCAGCCAGACGCCTAGTTCAGCAATGCCTTATCTGTCTGCAACACAACCCCGGGAAAGGGACTGTAGTACCCTGGGGAGGGTTCGGGACCCCCAATCACCCCTTTGAGGTCCTTCAGATGGATTACATCCAACTAGAGAGATGCCAAAACCTGAAGTATGTACTAGTCATTGTGTGTGCCTTCAGCAAATGGGTGGAAGCCTATCCAACCCGTGACAACACTGCCATGACTACTGCCAAAGTACTACTGAAGGAATTCTTCCCTCGCTATGGCCTTTGTCGGATTTTATGGAGCGACAATGGCCCCCATTTCATAGCTGAGGTTATCCAATTAATCCTGAAAGGGTTGGGGGTGAAGCAACGATTTCATGCGGTCTTCCACCCCCAATCCGCTGGTCTAGTGGAACGCCATAATGCCACCCTGAAGCTGAAACTGGCAAAAATAGTGGCCACCACTGGACTTAACTGGCCGGATGCCCTCCCACTGGCCTTGTTATCAATGCGCTCCACTCCCACCAAGCACCATTTGACCCCCTACGAGGTCGTGTTTGGGCGTCCGATGAATCTCTGGACTGCTCCCAAACCGACCTCCATACATGACGTCCCGGACGTCCTACTATCTGATTATTTGTGCAAGTTAACTAAAACGTTGTCTGTCATCCATCAACAGGTGCAGCAGGCTATCCCCGATGCTTCCAGGGGCCCCGGCCATGACATCCAACCGGGAGATTTCGTGCTGATACGAAATTTCCAGCGAACCAAGAGTCTGGAACCTCGGTGGACGGGCCCCTGGCAAGTGCTGATCACCACCCGAACGGCGCTCCGAGTGGAGGGGAAGAGGCATTGGCTGCATGCGCATCATTGCCGAAAAGTCTCTGCAAACCTGGCCACGACAGAAAACGTCAGCACCCAAGAAGAGCTCCTGAGCAAAGACCGACCGATATTGGACTGTTATCCCGATACTGGGGCACTCGAACTTGCAAAGTTCTCCGATCCCACCGTGCCGTCCAGAGAAGGGTATTTCCTGCGTCGAAAGGGGGGAGTTTCGGCTAAGTAGGCCACGGACTAAGTTAAATCTCAGAACGGTGACCTAAACACAATCAAGGGTTGCCGGGAGAGAAGCTAAACGAAGTCTGTGGTTCTGCCCGCTACCGAGCTCCCTTGAAGGTGATGGAAGCGCCAGATAAGAAGATGATGGAAGCGCCAGATAAGAAGATGATGGAAGCAACAGGAAATACCCAGTATAGAAATCCAAAGACTGACAACTTGCACAAATCAAAGACAATCGCACTCTTCATTGTCTTCCTCTTCTGCCTCCTCCTCATGGCCTCCTTCTGGATTCTGGAAGAGAGCACACCGGCTCATGAGGCATTGCTACCTACTGTGCAGCCGACCCCCCTGAAAGAGCATCACCTAATCTCTCTGTCGCCTCAGCTCCGAGAAAGGCGCAGGGAATTCTGGAACAATTCCTTTGTGCAACTGTTGCACCAACACAACATTGCTGCCAATGCTACGAACTGTTGGATCTGCGGGTTGCTCCCGCATGCCACCGGACACTCTATTCCCTTCATCCCTTCACCCTTCTCAGTTCACGGCTCTTGCCTCGCCTGGCTGATCCTCATGCAAGAGAGCCACAAGGATAACGCCACCTCTGGCCGGACAGTGTCACACTTCTACTCTGGGTTCTGGCTGAACAGAACCGGGAAGACTCCTGCTGCCCTGTGTCCTGCACTCACAGGCGCCACCTTCATCAAAAACATCCCAGCCAAAGAACGAGTCGAAGTACAGGTGCTCCACAATCCAGCCAGGACCACCTTTTCTCATCTACAAAAACAAACTACCGCAACACTGACTGTGGCTCTGTCTGTCATCAATGTCACAGGTCTTGTGTGTCTCGAAGGCCATGGAACGCAGCTGGTGGGTCACAGCGCCTGCCAGACCACCAGAACATTGGACTCAGCTGACCCTCCTTCCTTTGTTGCTTCTCCAAACATGTACTTTGTGTGTGGCACCAAGGCCTACACCTGGCTCCCGAAGGGTTGGAAGGGTACCTGTTACATTGCCTTCGTTCTCCCACCCACATATGTAGCCCCTGCCAACCATCACAGGCAGAGGCGTGCAGACGACCTTGGACAAGCCGACTCCACCGGAGCACAGTTCCTAGATGCAGCAAAGGGACTTGTTCCTCTGTGGGGCCCAATGGCAAACAGCCGTGCTATCCGGCACCTGACCCAGGCAGTAGAAACAACGATCAACATCACTGCCGGTATCCTCGCCAACAACACTGCAGAACTTCAGGCGGTCCGCCTCGTGACCCTCCAAAATAGACTTGTCCTAGACGTGGTCCTAGCCGACCGAGGAGGAGCATGCCGCATCATCGGATCCAGCTGCTGCACATACGTGCCTGACAACTCGCCTTCAGTCTACAAAGCCATTGAACACCTCCACAGACTTTCCTCAGAGGTTCACCAAGAACAAGAAGGATGGTCGCTTGGGAACTGGTTTTGGGACACTTTGAAGAATTGGGGTTGGAAGTTGTTTTCCTTTGTGTTAATACCTGTTGTGATCTTATGTGGGTGTTGTTTAGGTATCCAATGTCTGCCACCTTTGTGCGGCCTTGTTTCTAACTGTATGTGCCCAAAGACTTTGGACTTCCGAAATGAGCACATGAGCCCCCTCTATGAAGTAGAAATACGTGGCCTTATGGGGATAAATCCAAACTGACAAGTTGGCGAGATATGTTAAAAGGGAGGACTGTGGAATTTTGACTTGCGATCTGAACATCATCTGCGCCAGCTTGTCACCTATGTACTACATGCACGGCAGCTATTCTAGGTCACCTATGTATTACGTGCATGGCAGCCATTTTAGGTATCATGGTCTCCCTGTCCACAATCGATCGCCAGCACGTCCCTCTGACCCAGCAAGCATCCTCCGCGCACCCTGGCTCCCCCTCCCTCCTCCTCCTTGCGAGCAGGACCCTTCTGCATGACCCTGTCCTTGGGAGTCACGCTAGCGCCTGACCAACACCTCCTCTCCTCCCATGAATGCCCCTCTGTTGACAAACCTCCCTCCTGCGCTGGATTGTCCACGCGGCATGAATACCACTCCATTGATAGCCCCTCACCCCGTGTCCGACTGTCCACACAGGTCCGAGGCCATTGCCTAAGCCGGGAGATATCATTTACTGCCCTATATTGTATGAGGTCGCTCTCCTTCAAAGGGCCCTCTATTGATCCAGGCCTCCCCACCCCCTGTGATATGATCAGGCGTACACATCCTAAGACTCGACGGAACACTCAGCTGCGTGATGGTCCCCTCCTCTTATCAGCAGGTTGAGAAACTCTATTGTGAAGGTATATGGGGGTGGGATTGACGCTAGGATTACGGGGATGTCTTTTTCTCTTGCCTTACACAGACTTGATTGTATTAAAGGAAGGTCACATGCCATAAACCAGTGTATAAGAGGCCAGGCCTCCGAGAGGCTGTTAGAGCACCTCGACATGATACCTTGTTGTCTGATCTGATGTGTTCTGCTCCGTCGGAATAAAGTTCCGTTTCCTGCCTTCTGGTCTCCGGCGCCTGCCTCATTGCTTGGTAAACTTGAATGGTACAAGGGCGGTTAGCGCCGGGCAAATCTTGAGAAAGGTCCTAGCCCTACCTTTTTCTACACTACCGCACCCCAAACCAATCTAGCTTCCTCTTCAGTACCACCCACAACAAAACCTGTCCCTAAACCAAGGACAGTTACGGTGGAGCAAGCTCGCGTTAATCCAAAGGCTCCTCCACGAGGCCCCACACGTAACCTGCAATATCCCAAACACGAAACACTAAATAGACCGATTCCCAGTGAAACCCAGGTTCCCCCAGTCAAAGATAATTTTAGAGGTGGCTATATTGACCTTCCCCCAGAGGCAAACGACTATGTGGTTGTTTTGACGGGTGTTCCCATGATAGGTAACGGCCAATTTGAAAATCACTGGTCGCTGAAAAATAAAATAATGCACTGGTTAAACGTCAACAGACCAATCCCCAATGGTAGAAGAAGTCGCGTACTGATGGTTCGCAGAACTCCCTGGGTAGGGCCAACGCTGAAATCCAATCCGGGGGACTGCATAGTAGTGACTTTCGAAGATCCACACACGGCGCACCACATCTGTAGTTGGCCCAGTAATGATGACTCCTTAGTCAAACCCAAACCTCTATCCTTTTTTTATCCTCCCCGACCTAACTGTAACCAGGGGGATAATTGGTCATTGGTCCAACACCACCAACGGCCGAATAGGTCCCGGGGTCACCGGGAGACCCTCCTACATTGGAATGGTCTCTCTACTTATAATAGATTTGGTGGCTTAGAGGAGGTGGATTGACTCCCTGTGCAATCAGCCAAACAACCCCGAAGGGAATTCTTAACTTTGCAAAGGCATCATTCCATTGATTGTCCTGCCCCTGAGCCTGTAATAAGCCAAGTAGGACGATCCAACAACGCAAGGGTTGATGGGGTGACATTCTCATTGGACATAACAGTAAATTGTAGCAGGGAAGATTGGGAAGATTGGTCAAACTTGCTCTGCATGACCCCCCCTGCATCTACTTCTCTTGAACAGTCGGATCCTACCTGCCTTGTCCCCTATGCGACCTCCAATCTCCAGCAAATCGAGCCACTTGTGAGGTCTCCAAAACCTGTGGGTGCGACTGCTTCTCCTATGCCTATGCCTATTGACCCCATCAAGGTCTCTCCACCAGCTGACTCTGTCTTAAAAATTCTATCTTGGAATGTGGCTGGTCTTGGTCGTAACTTTGACATCCCCGAATGGAACGACTTTCTGGAACCCTTTCACATCTGCCTCTTTCAGGAAACCTGGTGTCTGGAGCCAAGACACCGAGTGGGATTCTCCACCTTCTTTATCCCCGCAGTCCAGGAACAAGGATCCAAAGGTCGCCCGTCAGGCGGTCTTATTATATGGATTAGTATTGCTCTGGGCTTCAGGGTAAAAGAAAGAAACACCCAATCATCGGATCTCCAGTGGCTAACGTTAACACACAAAGGGGGAAGAAGTATGGAAGTCTTCAACATCTACCTGAGGGGTGCCAAAGGCGGCGTATCCCATCTACCTTCCACAGGCCTAAACCGCAACTTGGCTGCCTGCAATGCGGACTCCCATATAATGCTTGCAGGCGATTTCAACTGCTGTTTTGAGCCCTTGGCCAGCGAAGATATCTTGGACACTTTCGAGGAGGACACCAGGAGAGGTATTCCTATTTTGAATCTTGACCCGATTCCCAAATGGTCGCAAAACGCAATAGAGATCAATGCCCTCTGTATGGAGCATAATTTGCGACCGACAAATGGCCGATCCAAATCTGACCATATGGGTGCTCACACTTATAACAGACAAGACCATACGTCTAGGATTGATTATATCATGCTTAACTACAATCTCTGGCAACATCACCTAGATATGGAGGTTATAGTGTCGGGTGATAGCGACCACAACCCCTTATCGCTATCTATTTCATCTCCTTGGCAGGCTGGAAGTCAAGGCCCAACCGGTCATAAGTTGAAATCCTCCCATGAATTAGTCCCCACAAACTGTAGCAGGCGCTTAAAGTGGGCAAAAGTCTTAGCCGATGACACAAGGATGGCCCAAGCCGGGACTATTTTGGAAGAGGTGGAGCCCCGGATGAACACTTTAAGTCTAACCGATAACAAGATCCTACCTCTATTCACTGAGACTGTACTGGCACTGAGTGACTTATTTATTGTTCCCCAAACCATTCGTAGGGGTCCCTCGAAAACCTTGCCTAAACAGTCAGACAAGTGGTATACTGCAAAATGTCGTGAAGCTAAGAAGGAACTTGTTGTGGCATTAAAGTCCAAAGATGCAGTTACTATTAGGGCTGCTAGAAAATTCTACAAAAAAACCATATTTGAAGCTAAACAGGTTTATGATTTTAACTTTTGGGGAGATCTAGTAGAGGCTAGCACTAGGAAGGACGCCAAGAGGTTCTGGGACCTATTAAGATCTAGGGAAAAGCCCATTGACCAGCAGCTAACTTGTAACATTACAGGGGGCGTATGGTTCGACCATTTTTCACAACTGTACTCCGCTCCTCCAGGCCCCCCCCAGCTAGCTTGCCCACCCACGGGTTTTTTGCCTAATTTTACAATCAACCTCCCGTGCTATGATGGCCTATTCACCAGCCTAGAAGTAGAGAGAGCAATCCAATGTATTGTCTCGAACAAAGCAGCGGGTCCTGGCGGAATCCCAGGAGACCTAATCAAGAATTACCCATCTTCTTGGAGTAGATTAATTGCCTCGCTTTTGAATGAAGTGATGTTGGGTGGAGTCTTTCCTGACTCATGGAGGGGTGCTGAGGTCGTACCCATTTTTAAAAAAGGTTCTAGGGACGACCCAGCGAACTACCGTCCAATTAGTTTATTGGACTCTTCTCAAAAGGTAGCAGGGAAGGTGGTATTGGGCAGGATCATCGAGTGGACAGATGGAAATCACATCCTGTCAGATCTTCAAGCGGGCTTCAGAACAGGAACAGGCACAATCGAGCAGACGTTCCGCCTTCTAATGATCTATTGGAAAGTGGTGGTGCTGGGAGGGGGCAGTCTGTATTTAGTCTTCATTGACTTGCGGACTGCCTTCGACCTGGTACCACGCGCGCTTTTATGGAACATCCTCGATGGGTTAGGCCTCCCTCCCTATTTGCTGTCGCTGCTCGTAAAATTTCACGATAGGAATTTCGCCCAAATTAGATGGGGTGCACAGGGAGAGAAAACATCTCGTATCCCCGTGGACAGAGGCGTTCGCCAGGGGTGTGTGCTTGCCCCCACTCTGTTTTCTCTTTACATTAACGGAGTGGTGGAGCATCTTCTACAACAACCATCAGATGCACCCACCCTGGCTGGAAGGAAAATCCCAACGCTTTTGTTCGCGGACGATACCCTCCTAATTTCAAAATCACCAATGGGCATCCAATCGTTGCTTTCCAGCTTTCAAACCTTCTGTGATGGAAGGGGTTTGGCCATAAACATAGGCAAAACTAAGTTTTTAGTCCTCAACCCGCCCAAAAAATCTGTCTATCCCCCGGTCCTAGATTCTGTCCCACTTGATCGCGTCAAAGAATTTGACTACCTGGGTATACGCATCAGTGACACCATGAGCTGGAAGGCGCACCACCAAAAAGTCTTCCTTACCCACAAAAGGGTGGCAGGTGCGTTGCTCAAGGAACAGCGAGCCTCATCATCAAAACCTATTGGGGCTCCCCTAGATATCTATAGGGCAAGGGTTGTAAGCGCGGCACTTTACGGTGCTGAGCTGTGGGGCACTCATAGAGTTGACACTCTGGTCCACCTTGAGAACAACTTCCATAAAGACCTAATGGGTTTGCCCCACAGCACGCCAACAATCCCATTGCTGCTAGATGCAGGTACCCGGGGAATCTGCGACCAGGCTAAGCTACGCCCACTTCTGTTATGGTCCAGAATCTGGAATGTGCAGGAATTAAGAAGCTACGCAGAAGCTTTGAATGACATTCTGTCATTACCGGGTTCACATAAGATCATCTGGCTTAGGGAGGTAAAAAAGCTGCTCTACAATTTAGGCCTAGGAGAGGCTTGGGCCAATAATTCTGCACCTCCGAAACAACAGCTAAAGAAGGTTTATTGGGCATGGGTAGACAATGAGAGGGCCCGAAGTACAAATCATTGTAAATCTGTAGTTCTGTTTCTGTTGGTCAAAGAGTCACCGTTAAGGGAACCTTATCTAGACACCATTCAGAGCCCATGGGACAGAGCACTGTACATTAAGTTTAGGGTGGGGGTGCTTCCATTATGTGAGTTCACGTCCACTTGGAAACCGCCCGCTCAAACTGTACCCTATTGCCCCTTTTGTGACCTAAGGGTAGAGTCTGTGTCCCACATGTTGTTCGAATGTAGTGTCTATGTAGCCCCGAGACGTAGGTGGTTGAAGCCCCTTTGCAGGTGTTTGGGAACTCGTTCTCACTTGGAAGCCCTGCGTATTTTACGTACAGATGCTAGACCCTTCTTTTCCACTTGTATGGCAACATTTTTGGGTTGTGCTTGGCGTCTAAGAACTGCAAGAAAACTGTTAATCCAGTGAACGACCCCCCCTACCCAACATGCTGTTCCGGATATGAAATGTTTTTATGTTGATGATTGTTGTTAAAAATGTTTTTTTTAAAAATATGTGAAAAATGCTTTTATGATATGTTTTTATCGAATAAAGCTACTTACTTACTTACTAACATCACATGTGTACAATTGTAGGAATCTCAGGGTGATATGATGAGTGTAAGAGTACATGAACACAAACACGCATACTTGCACTCCCAAGCCACATAGTTCATCCTAACAAAAGTTAGTGTTACGTCAGTCAAACTGCTACAAACTTAATCTATGAAAAAGCCATGTGGAAGTGCCATGCAGAGCATGTTGCACATTAAGCCATATACACCCATAAAACGGTTTAGTCCAGCAAGTGCGCAAATGAAGTCTACAACAGGAGTAAACAATGCACATGTGTGCATGAGAATGTACACAGTGAATGTGCCACACAGTGCACTGACATGTGAATCAAAATGCTACGGTGAAACCAGAGCTCCGTCCAGGCAAAGTTGTGGGAGAGATGGGAATGAGGGGAGCATTTGGCATCAGACCTGCCTGTCTTCTGGAATTTGAGGTGGCGGAGTGTCCATCCCAGTGGTAGGACCTGACCTAGGAGGCAGAGGACCAGCAGAGGCAGTAGTGGCTGTGCCATGCGGAGGGCTGAATGGCCCGGGTGGCATGGTGGCATGTGGAGGCGTGCATAAGCTGCCGTGAGACAGGGTGGGTGAGGGAGAATGTGGAAGGCTGACTCTACACTTATTAGGGATGCGATATTTTAGAAATATCTTGGGCTGACTGGGAAGTGACGTGGGCACAACAGATTCACCCTCTGACAAAGGTGTCACAGGTGCAGGCATCTGTCCCTGTGGGGACTTGACAGATTTGGTTTTAGCCTTGGTGTTGGGCTGACATTTGCTCCCCATCCCCTTTAGTCCTGGTGCACCCCGCACATTGCTCTCCTGACTATGCTTCACAGGGGTGTTGGTGGGAGTAGAGGTTTGTGGTGAGGGTGCCTTAGGGAGCTGTTGTTGCTTCGCCTTAACTGGCAGCTGCACCACAGCAGGAATGGCAACTGACTTTGCGTCTTTAGCAGCAGTTTTCTGGATGGGAGGGTCCTGCGTTGGGTGTGATGTCTTGGAACGTGAGCTAGAGGCCTGCTTCTTTGCCTGATGCCTGTGAGAAGTTGGCCTGATATGTAGTGTTTCCAATTCTGGAACCACTTGGTATCAGTCCAAACAAACCCCAAAGATGTCAGGTTGTAAGTCAACCTTGTAGACAAGCTATCCTAATGGTAGCATGGACTAAGCAGCCTTAAAGGCTTAACTTAAGAGGTCGTGTTAAGCGAGCTGTTTTACCACATACAATCCTGTAATCAAATGAAAGGACACCACACAAGTATATATTGTAAAAATATATGTATTTATTTCTAAATTACTCCCCAGTACTCTTTATGAGGAAAGGGGCACAAGCGTTAAATCAAAAGCACAGTAAAACATATAAAGTTGCACAATTATGGATGAGGGCGGGTGGCCACTCAAACCATATACTAAAAAAGTGGTATAAGGAACACTTATCGAACAATGGTTAGGCCTAGGGCCTAGAGATTCGCTGGGAGCAGTCAGGACTAGCAATGCTGACGTCGGGAGTAGCCCACAGAAGACGGGTGCAGCACGGAAAGTGCGGCTCGCACCAATGTAAAGTCAATGGTGCGTAAAAGTTGGATAAAGTGAATTAAAAGATACTTCCGCTGAACCTAGAGGAACCAAACTTTAGACACAGACCCTAGAGGTGTGTACCAGTGTAAGAACACCGGCGTTGCAAAGTTACCTCACCCACAGGCCGTGGGTGCACAGGGTCGAAGTGGCGTCGGGTTCTGTCACGCAGGTTCTTGGCGCTTGAAGCTGAAGATGCTGCAGGCGCTGTGAAGGAGAAGTGTCCGGTGGATCCAAGGGTGGATCTGAAGTGGTGAAGACCTGAAAGCAGAGGGGACAATGTTCAAAGTCACTGACCAGTGACCACCGTGGAACCAGATTGGAACCAGGCAAAGTCGGGTGCAAACAGGTGATCAGGGGTTGCTTCTCTCTGCAGCTGCGTGGACACGAAGAGGTCAAGGACGTCCAGGAGTCAATCACGAGCTGTCCCTCGAAGGCTCTAGCTGATGGCGGTGTCGGCAACTCGATTGAAGCAAACAAGCCTTGGCTAATGCAAGCCACGGGGAAAATAAAAAAGGCTTATTACTCAGAACAGCAAGGTCAGAGCGGGTACTCCTTTCTACAGGAGCGAGGGCAGGTCTGGAGCAACCAGACCCACAGTGTAAATCGTAGGATTCGTCGCCAAGATGGCCGCTGACCACGTGACAAGCGGCCGGGATGGCGAGTCAAGTGGCAAAAAGCAAAAGGGCCCCACGCAGATCGTGGAGATGCTGGAGGGCTGGTCTTTAGTGCAAATGCTGCTTGGTTGTGGGGCTTCTCAAACCCCAAAGCACAGAGTCGAGGGTGCCTCGGGTGCTGCGCAGTCAGCGTCTCGGGGGTCTTTCAAGATGGCCGCTCCCACGTCTCTCGGTGCCTCCACGGGTCCCTTCTTTGCAGGGACTGTGGATCGGGCTAGGAGAAGTCTGGGAAGCTGTATCTTGTCAGGCTCTGCACTCGGGCTCCGGCGGGAGGCGGCGGCAAAGCAGACGTCGAGGTGCTGGGTGATGCCTGTGTTCACAGGGTGGCCCCTCCTAGGCCACAAGGGAGATGCTCTTCAGTCTTCTGTCATCAGAATGTCGAAGTCCAGTCGTCTTCTTAGTTTAAAGTTGATTTCAGGATGATCTGAGTTGCATTGGCACTGCTCCCCCTCTTATTCCAATCTGAGGGGTGGATCTCCTGCTAGGTCCCTCCCCTATGGGTGGGACCAGGAAGGGGGGTGGTTACACCCCCTTTCCTTTGTCCAGGTCTCACTGGAGCTGGGGCTGGGCTGCCCCAGAACCGGTTTGACCGGATTATGCAAGGGGAAGCCTTGTGCTCCCCAGGCACTGTCTGGTTTCATTCAAACCTCCCTGCTACAATCCACTATCTCCTGTCTGGGGTGGTGTCACACCTCCCTGTGACAGGAAATCCTTTGTCCAGGCCTCCTCTGCTGAGTTTCGGTCAGCAGCAGGAGGTCAGACATGTGTCTGTGGCAGAAGCATCCATTTTGTGGATCTGAGGCTCTTTTAAAAATCAACCGCGTTTTAGCAAAAGTAACATGTCGTCCCCTCTAGAGGGGTGGAATGCTACCCCCGTCGCCAGGACTGGCGAGGGGGTAGTATTCCAAATCGTATGACACCTTACACGACATGTTTTGATAAAGCCAAACCAAAGTTGACATATAACCGCGAGGATTATAATGCACTTAATAGTATATGGTTTGGCATTATCCCGGAACAGCTAAGGGAATTGGTCCCGACAGCTGCAGACAGGCTCAGCTCATGCTAGAGCACCATCTCACATTAAACCACGCACTCTGCCTTCAGGATTGTTAAGGCCTGCCATAGGAGTGGCTCACAGGTCTATATGTGTCCAGATAGGTTTAGATATAGGCATACTATATCTAAGCAAGGGGTGATTACACCACCTTGCCCCAGCTGAGTGATCAGCCAGTTGTGTCAATTTTAGATAGCCAGCCAGGGGTGGCAAAAGATATGCTGCAGCCCCTGGTAGGCCTTGGATGCACCTATGCCCTGGGCACCTATAGTGCTCTGTACAGGGGCTGATAAGGTGACCCAAGCCAATCTAGTTATGCACCTAGGGTACATGGAATCCATTTTACAGAGAGAGCAGATAGCCTGGGGCCCTGATTAGCAGGGAACCAGGCCAACTAAGTCGAAAACCAGCTAAACACAAGGCAAAAAATCTGGGGTAACCATAGTCAGGTAGCCACCTTCCTACATAACCCCCCCCCCAAACGAAAGGAGATAAGGCTATCCTTGGCCAGGTAAGCCTTTATTGCCTGAGTGGCCATATAAGGAAGTACCTGCACTAGCATGGGTACCCCCTGTCTCATGGTCCACTAAGCAGTCCCTCACCCTAGGGGTATTAGAGGGTCTCCACCATAGGGAATCACTACCTTGGGTGTGTTTATGCAAAGTTAAAGGCTGGTTTGGATATGGAGTATTGAAGTGAGGCTCCACTATTTTTGGGCTCAACTTCCTCCAATTATCTTCCACCATGTGTGCCTTTCTTTCTTCAACTGAGTTGCACTGAGCTCTCAGGGTCAACCTCTGGCTACCTAAAGCTGGAGGCTGGGTCCCTCTGTGTGGCTTGCTGGAGGGACAGTTCAGGTTTGGGCCCTTTGGGTCCCAGGTTTGGCTGTGCCCAACAGAATCCATCTGTGGGAGGTGCCTAACTACTTTTAAGGGGGCTCCCTCAGGAGTTTTTAAAGTTTTCACCTTACAAGGGCTACTAGTTTTGGTGCCCCTAATCTGTTGATGGGGGTGCTTTATTTGACAGGGGGCCCGCTGGGTCTCACTGTCCTTCTTGTCCTCTGCAGCCCTGGGCTGACTAAGGCAAGGTCGAGAGGGGCAGGTTACCTGCTCCAGACTGGATCCCACCTGAGAAGGGTCCACTGCCATCAGAGGCTCTGTCAGGCCAGGCCTAACAACCTCTGGGGCAGTTCCTTCATCAGGGGTAAGATCAGTTCCCTGAGGAGGCTGATCCTGTCCTACTGTCTGGTGAGGGGGAGATTTCTCTTCCTCCTCCATGCTCTCAGTTTGGGTGGAGTGATCCATCATTTCAGGCTTCACAACACACATATCTGTTTGAGTTTGGGCTGTGGCCATCACAGCCCCACCAACCTTTTCAGGAGGAGACTCAGTTTGGGTTTCTGCTGTTATCATAACAGCTTTGCTATTCTGTTTGGGAAGAGCTTCTGTTAAAGATGGGGCAGAGAGTTGCTCAGCCCTACCAACCTTTTCAGGAAGGACATCTTGGATTGGGGCTATAGCAAGTACAGCCCCACTAACCTTTCCATTAGAGTTTACCATTCTAGAATGGATTTCCTGTTCAACCTCAGCCCAGGCTGAGATTTCTAAATCATTGCCCAGTAGGCAGTCTACAGGCAAGTTTGGTGACACTGCCACTCTCTTTGGGCCAGTGACACCTCCCCAGTTGAGACTTACTACTGCCA
This sequence comes from Lissotriton vulgaris, assembly GCF_964263255.1. NCBI lineage: Eukaryota > Metazoa > Chordata > Amphibia > Caudata > Salamandridae > Lissotriton > Lissotriton vulgaris. Next base: position 101,375 of record NW_028243409.1, read on the forward strand.
TGGGATGATTTGTTTGGATACCATCAATGTTTGTTACCTGGTATGTGGCACCTGGTAAAAGTTGCTTAGAGGGGACTATACAGTCAGCCACCATGGTGATGCTAGCCCCTGTGTCTCTAAAAGCTTCAACTTTCAAACCATTTATGATGGGTTCTTGTTTATATTTGCTCAAGGTATTTGGGCAAACAGAGAAGTTGGCAAACCCCATGCCAGTCTCATAAACAAGATCATTTGGGGATGGGGACCTGGATAGGCCAGGGTCCCCTTGGGCTCCAAAAGTAAACCCACCCAGATTCCTGGGTGTGCTCCCACTTCCTGGGGGATTACTGCTGACAGTAACAGGAGGTGTTGGAGCTGGCTTTGGAGGTATGTTTTCTTTATTGCCATTCTTGGGACAACAGCTGTCTGTTTTGTAATGCCCAACCTGTTTACAGGCATGACAATAAGGTTTTTTCTCAGTTGATGAAGTGTCTTGGGACCCACCCCCCTTCTTGGAGTTTTGGGGCCCTGGGGAAGTGTTTTCTTTACTTTTATCCCCACCCTTATCTTGAGGCTTGGTAGACTCCTTCTTCTGGTTATTGTCCTGATTCTTAGGCCTAATCCTGGTTCTGACCCATTTATCTGCCCTCTTTCCCAATTCTTGGGGAGAGGCCAAATCTGAGTCCACCAGGTGCTGGTGTAAGAGCTGGTTCTGACAATTACTAAGGATCTGCTCCCTCATAATCAAATTATACAATCCTGTGAAGTCATGTACTTTGCTGCCATTTAGCCAACCCTCCAGAGCCTTAGTTGCACAATCAACAAAATCAGTCCAGTCCTGAGTCTGTGTCTTCTGGGTATCTCTGAACTTTAACCTGTACTGTTCAGTGGTTAAGCCAAACCCATCTATTAGGACACTCTTCAGGACTTTGTAATTGCTGGCATCCTCATGTCTGACAGTGAGGAGCCTATCTCTCCCTTTCTCTGAAAAGGAGTACCATAAGATTGCTGCCCACTGTTCCTCAGGAACCTGCTGTACCATGCAGGCTCTCTCCAGAGCAGTCATCCATTTGTGGATGTCATCCCCTTCCTGATAGGGGGGCACAATCTTTGTCAGGTTTCTACTATCATAGGACCTGGGTTTCTCTTTAGGAACTTTGCTGCCACCAGTGGCATCTAAGCCACACAATTTTCTTTCTCTTGCTAAAGCAAGTTTAGCTTGAGCCAAGGCTACCTCTTCCCTTTCTATTTGGAGTTGGACAGGCCTCATCCTGGCCCTATGCTCTTTTCTCTGGGAGGGAGTCATCCCTCTTTGAGATTCTCTTGAGGCACTAGAAAGATGAGAGTCCCTTGATTGAGATCTCACCCTCCTGTTACCTGGGAGAATTTGGTTATGAGATCTGGAGTGGTGCTGGCCCTCTCCATTCTCATGTAGGTACAGGTTGGCCTGGTTAAGCCTGGCAACCTGTACCTGGTTTCCCCTCTGATCCTGATCTTCAGGCTCTTCTAAATCAGAGCCTTCTTCTTCCTCTTCCTCCTCCTCTACTTCATCTTCTGGAAGATTCTCATTCTCAGGGGAGTGTATCCCTTCACCTGAATCTAAGGGAGCCTGACTCACCTTATCTAAGTCATCCTTTTCTAGGATAGCTATTAGGGAAGGAATGGTAGGGCCTCTGCCCCTTTTTAGCCCCCTGGCTGTGCACAAGGCACTCAGGTCTTTGTGGCTAAGGTTGTCATATCTGGATGTTGTCCCTATAGGATCAACTATTACAGGAGCAGAGCCTGAGGCTCTACCTGTATCAGACATGACTGCTAGTGAGGTGTAAGTGATGCACTTACCTACACTAAGTGTTTTCCTACTGTACCTTGCTAGTGAGTTGTAGTCAGGGTGTGCTAATCCCTTTAATCTACAACTACTAAGTTCAGTAGAACTTAATATGCTAAGCTTTTGATTTATATGTACCTAGAGGTACTTGATGTGATCTTTCAATTTGATAAAGATTGCAATGGTAAAACAAACAGCAAGCTCAAATCCGCACCGCTGCACACCAATGTGAGAAGTTGGCCTGATATGTAGTGTTTCCAATTCTGGAACCACTTGGTATCAGTCCAAACAAACCCCAAAGATGTCAGGTTGTAAGTCAACCTTGTAGACAAGCTATCCTAATGGTAGCATGGACTAAGCAGCCTTAAAGGCTTAACTTAAGAGGTCGTGTTAAGCGAGCTGTTTTACCACATACAATCCTGTAATCAAATGAAAGGACACCACACAAGTATATATTGTAAAAATATATGTATTTATTTCTAAATTACTCCCCAGTACTCTTTATGAGGAAAGGGGCACAAGCGTTAAATCAAAAGCACAGTAAAACATATAAAGTTGCACAATTATGGATGAGGGCGGGTGGCCACTCAAACCATATACTAAAAAAGTGGTATAAGGAACACTTATCGAACAATGGTTAGGCCTAGGGCCTAGAGATTCGCTGGGAGCAGTCAGGACTAGCAATGCTGACGTCGGGAGTAGCCCACAGAAGACGGGTGCAGCACGGAAAGTGCGGCTCGCACCAATGTAAAGTCAATGGTGCGTAAAAGTTGGATAAAGTGAATTAAAAGATACTTCCGCTGAACCTAGAGGAACCAAACTTTAGACACAGACCCTAGAGGTGTGTACCAGTGTAAGAACACCGGCGTTGCAAAGTTACCTCACCCACAGGCCGTGGGTGCACAGGGTCGAAGTGGCGTCGGGTTCTGTCACGCAGGTTCTTGGCGCTTGAAGCTGAAGATGCTGCAGGCGCTGTGAAGGAGAAGTGTCCGGTGGATCCAAGGGTGGATCTGAAGTGGTGAAGACCTGAAAGCAGAGGGGACAATGTTCAAAGTCACTGACCAGTGACCACCGTGGAACCAGATTGGAACCAGGCAAAGTCGGGTGCAAACAGGTGATCAGGGGTTGCTTCTCTCTGCAGCTGCGTGGACACGAAGAGGTCAAGGACGTCCAGGAGTCAATCACGAGCTGTCCCTCGAAGGCTCTAGCTGATGGCGGTGTCGGCAACTCGATTGAAGCAAACAAGCCTTGGCTAATGCAAGCCACGGGGAAAATGAAAAAGGCTTATTACTCAGAACAGCAAGGTCAGAGCGGGTACTCCTTTCTACAGGAGCGAGGGCAGGTCTGGAGCAACCAGGTCCACAGTGTAAATCGTAGGATTCGTCGCCAAGATGGCCGCTGACCACGTGACAAGCGGCCGGGATGGCGAGTCAAGTGGCAAAAAGCAAAAGGGCCCCACGCAGATCGTGGAGATGCTGGAGGGCTGGTCTTTAGTGCAAATGCTGCTCGGTTGTGGGGCTTCTCAAACCCCAAAGCACAGAGTCGAGGGTGCCTCGGGTGCTGCGCAGTCAGCGTCTCGGGGGTCTTTCAAGATGGCCGCTCCCACGTCTCTCGGTGCCTCCACGGGTCCCTTCTTTGCAGAGACTGTGGATCGGGCTAGGAGAAGTCTGGGAAGCTGTATCTTGTCAGGCTCTGCACTCGGGCTCCGGCGGGAGGCGGCGGCAAAGCAGACGTCGAGGTGCTGGGTGATGCCTGTGTTCACAGGGTGGCCCCTCCTAGGCCACAAGGGAGATGCTCTTCAGTCTTCTGTCATCAGAATGTCGAAGTCCAGTCGTCTTCTTAGTTTAAAGTTGATTTCAGGATGATCTGAGTTGCATTGGCACTGCTCCCCCTCTTATTCCAATCTGAGGGGTGGATCTCCTGCTAGGTCCCTCCCCTATGGGTGGGACCAGGAAGGGGGGTGGTTACACCCCCTTTCCTTTGTCCAGGTCTCACTGGAGCTGGGGCTGGGCTGCCCCAGAACCGGTTTGACCGGATTATGCAAGGGGAAGCCTTGTGCTCCCCAGGCACTGTCTGGTTTCATTCAAACCTCCCTGCTACAATCCACTATCTCCTGTCTGGGGTGGTGTCACACCTCCCTGTGACAGGAAATCCTTTGTCCAGGCCTCCTCTGCTGAGTTTCGGTCAGCAGCAGGAGGTCAGACATGTGTCTGTGGCAGAAGTATCCATTTTGTGGATCTGAGGCTCTTTTAAAAATCAACCGCGTTTTAGCAAAAGTAACATGTCGTCCCCTCTAGAGGGGTGGAATGCTACCCCCGTCGCCAGGACTGGCGAGGGGGTAGTATTCCAAATCGTATGACACCTTACACGACATGTTTTGATAAAGCCAAACCAAAGTTGACATATAACCGCGAGGATTATAATGCACTTAATAGTATATGGTTTGGCATTATCCCGGAACAGCTAAGGGAATTGGTCCCGACAGCTGCAGACAGGCTCAGCTCATGCTAGAGCACCATCTCACATTAAACCACGCACTCTGCCTTCAGGATTGTTAAGGCCTGCCATAGGAGTGGCTCACAGGTCTATATGTGTCCAGATAGGTTTAGATATAGGCATACTATATCTAAGCAAGGGGTGATTACACCACCTTGCCCCAGCTGAGTGATCAGCCAGTTGTGTCAATTTTAGATAGCCAGCCAGGGGTGGCAAAAGATATGCTGCAGCCCCTGGTAGGCCTTGGATGCACCTATGCCCTGGGCACCTATAGTGCTCTGTACAGGGGCTGATAAGGTGACCCAAGCCAATCTAGTTATGCACCTAGGGTACATGGAATCCATTTTACAGAGAGAGCAGATAGCCTGGGGCCCTGATTAGCAGGGAACCAGGCCAACTAAGTCGAAAACCAGCTAAACACAAGGCAAAAAATCTGGGGTAACCATAGTCAGGTAGCCACCTTCCTACAATGCCCCAGAGTCCCATCTGAAGGGCTTGTTTCTTTGTCTCTCTGTTGGCCTGTGTCCATTTTAGGGGCTCATGTTTGTGGTCTGCTTGCTTGGGGTGGTGCTGTTGTGGGCTGCGTCTCACCAACTTGGGGCCTGGGGGCTGTGTTGTTTGTTCACTCTTCCCAGGTGTTGGCACTGGCTTGTTCAAGGAATAGGAGCCGGACTTTGGGGCCGAGACAGCTGAATGGCAGCAGTCACAGTCACGGACAAACCCTGGAGAGTCATGTGTAGCCCACCCACGTCCGAATAAATACCCTCAGACGTGAGTCCCAGGCTCTCCACACCACTGGAGTCAAGCTATCCAGGCTGAATGAAGCTGATAACCAGAAACCAGTCCTTGGATGCTTGATTCCGGTCTGGGAAAGACATGGCTTGGTAGTTCGGACTGGACTGTTCCCATGGGGCACAGGGTCAGAGCTGATTTGCATATAGCCAGTGTCTAACCCAGGGTGGTGTGGAGTGCAAAAAAACGATGGATTTAGGCCCAGATCCTTGTACTGGGGTGAATGTATGACATTGTTCTACATTCTGTCCATCAACTGTGGTTTTTACAATTTTCACCCCAAGTGTGCTGGGTATACTCAGACGTGAGTCCCAGGCTCTCCACACCACTGGAGTCAAGCTATCCAGGCTGAATGAAGGCTGATAGCCAGAAACCGGTCCTTGGATGCTTGATTCCGGTCTGGGAAAGACATGGCTTGGTAGTTCGGACTGGACTGTTCCCATGAGGCACAGGGTCAGAGCTGATTTGCATATAGCCAGTGTCTAACCCAGGGTGGTGTGGAGTGCAAAAAAACGATGGATTTAGGCCCAGATCCTTGTACTGGGGTGAATGTGTGACATTGTTCTACATTCTGTCCATCAACTGTGTTTTTTGCAATTTCCACCCCGAGTGGGCTGGGTATGCTCAGACGTGAGTCCCAGGCTCCCCACACCACTGGAGTCAAGCTATAATGGCTGAAGAAGGCTGATAGCCAGAAACCGGTCCTTGGATGCTTGATTCCGGTCTGGGAAAGACATGGCTTGGTAGTTCGGACTGGACTGTTCCCATGAGGCACAGGGTCAGAGCTGATTTGCATATAGCCAGTGTCTAACCCAGGGTGGCGTGGAGTGCAAAAAAACGATGGATTTAGGCCCAGATCCTTGTACTGGGGTGAATGTATGACATTGTTCTACATTCTGTCCATCAACTGTGTTTTTTACAATTTTCACCCCAAGTGTGCTGGGTATACTCAGACGTGAGTCCCAGGCTCTCCACACCACTGGAGTCAAGCTATCCAGGCTAAATGAAGGCTGATAGCCAGAAACCGGTCCTTGGATGCTTGATTCCGGTCTGGGAAAGACATGGCTTGGTAGTTCGGACTGGACTGTTCCCATGGGGCACAGGGTCAGAGCTGATTTGCATATAGCCAGTGTCTAACCCAGGGTGGTGTGGAGTGCAAAAAAACGATGGATTTAGGCCCAGATCCTTGTACTGGGGTGAATGTATGACATTGTTCTACATTCTGTAAATCAACTGTGTTTTTTACAATTTTCACACCAAGTGTGCTGGGTATACTCAGACGTGAGTCCCAGGCTCTCCACACCACTGGAGTCAAGCTATCCAGGCTGAAGAAGGCTGATAGCCAGAAACCGGTCCTTAGATGCTTGATTCTGGTCTGGGAAAGACATGGCTTGGTAGTTCGGACTGGACTGTTCCCATGGGGCACAGGGTCAGAGCTGATTTGCATATAGCCAGTGTCTAACCCAGGGTGGTGTGGAGTGCAAAATAACGATGGATTTAGGCCCAGATCCTTGTACTGGGGTGAATGTATGACATTGTTCTACATTCTGTCCATCAACTGTGTTTTTTACAATTTTCACCCCAAGTGTGCTGGGTATACTCAGACGTGAGTCCCAGGCTCTCCACACCACTGGAGTCAAGCTATCCAGGCTAAATGAAGGCTGATAGCCAGAAACCGGTCCTTGGATGCTTGATTCCGGTCTGGGAAAGACATGGCTTGGTAGTTCGGACTGGACTGTTCCCATGGGGCACAGGGTCAGAGCTGATTTGCATATAGCCAGTGTCTAACCCAGGGTGGTGTGGAGTGCAAGAAAACGATGGATTTAGGCCCAGATCCTTGTACTGGAGTGAATGTATGACATTGTTCTACATTCTGTCCATAAACTGTGTTTTTTGCAATTTTCACCCCGAGTGGGCTGGGTATGCTCAGACGTGAGTCCCAGGCTCTCCACACCACTGGAGTCAAGCTATCCAGGCTGAATGAAGGCTGATAGCCAGAAACCGGTCCTTGGATGCTTGATTACGGTCTGTTAAAGACATGGCTTGGTAGTTCGGACTGGACTGTTCCCATGGGGCACAGGGTCAGAGCTGATTTGCATATAGCCAGTGTCTAACCCAGGGTGGTGTGGAGTGCAAAAAAACGATGGATTTAGGCCCAGATCCTTGTACTGGGGTGAATGTATGACATTGTTCTATATTCTGTCCATCACCTGTGTTTTTTACAATTTTCACCCCAAGTGTGCTGGGTATACTCAGACGTGAGTCCCAGGCTCTCCACACCACTGGAGTCAAGCTATCCAGGCTGAATGAAGGCTGATAGCCAGAAACCGGTCCTTGGATGCTTGATTCCGGTCTGGGAAAGACATGGCTTGGTAGTTCGGACTGGACTGTTCCCATGGGGCACAGGGTCAGAACTGATTTGCATATAGCCAGTGTCTAACCCAGGGTGGTGTGGAGTGCAAAAAAACGATGGATTTAGGCCCAGATCCTTGTACTAGGGTGAATGTATGACATTGTTCTACATTCTGTCCATCAACTGTGGTTTTTACAATTTTCACCCTAGGTGTGCTGGGTATACTCAGACGTGAGTCCCAGGCTCTCCACACCACTGGAGTCAAGCTATCCAGGCTGAATGAAGGCTGATAGCCAGAAACCGGTCCTTGGATGCTTGATTCCGGTCTGGGAAAGACATGGCTTGGAAGTTCGGACTGGACTGTTCCCATGGGGCACAGGGTCAGAGTTGATTTGCATATAGCCAGTGTCTAACCCAGGGTGGTGTGGAGTGCAAAAAAACGATGGATTTAGACCCAGATCCTTGTACTGGGGTGAATGTTTGACATTGTTCTACATTCTGTCCATCAACTGTGTTTTTTACAATTTTCACCCCAAGTGTGCTGGGTATACTCAGACGTTAGTCCCAGGCTCTCCACACCACTGGAGTCAAGCTATCCAGGCTGAATGAAGGCTGATAGCCAGAAACCGGTCCTTGGATGCTTGATTCCGGTCTGGGAAAGACATGGCTTGGTAGTTTGGACTGGACTGTTCCCATGGGGCACAGGGTCAGAGCTGATTTGCATATAGCCAGTGTCTAACCCAGGGTGGCGTGGAGTGCAAAAAAACGATGGATTTAGGCCCAGATCCTTGTACTGGGGTGAATGTATGACATTGTTCTACATTCTGTCCATCAACTGTGTTTTTTACAATTTTCACCCCAAGTGTGCTGGGTATACTCAGACGTGAGTCCCAGGCTCTCCACACCACTGGAGTCAAGCTATCCAGGCTAAATGAAGGCTGATAGCCAGAAACCGGTCCTTGGATGCTTGATTCCGGTCTGGGAAAGACATGGCTTGGTAGTTCGGACTGGACTGTTCCCATGGGGCACAGGGTCAGAGCTGATTTGAATATAGCCAGTGTCTAACCCAGGGTGGTGTGGAGTGCAAAAAAACGATGGATTTAGGCCCAGATCCTTGTACTGGGGTGAATGTATGACATTGTTCTACATTCTGTAAATCAACTGTGTTTTTTACAATTTTCACACCAAGTGTGCTGGGTATACTCAGACGTGAGTCCCAGGCTCTCCACACCACTGGAGTCAAGCTATCCAGGCTGAAGAAGGCTGATAGCCAGAAACCGGTCCTTGGATGCTTGATTCTGGTCTGGGAAAGACATGGCTTGGTAGTTCGGACTGGACTGTTCCCATGGGGCACAGGGTCAGAGCTGATTTGCATATAGCCAGTGTCTAACCCAGGGTGGTGTGGAGTGCAAAATAACGATGGATTTAGGCCCAGATCCTTGTACTGGGGTGAATGTATGACATTGTTCTACATTCTGTCCATCAACTGTGTTTTTTACAATTTTCACCCCAAGTGTGCTGGGTATACTCAGACGTGAGTCCCAGGCTCTCCACACCACTGGAGTCAAGCTATCCAGGCTAAATGAAGGCTGATAGCCAGAAACCGGTCCTTGGATGCTTGATTCCGGTCTGGGAAAGACATGGCTTGGTAGTTCGGACTGGACTGTTCCCATGGGGCACAGGGTCAGAGCTGATTTGCATATAGCCAGTGTCTAACCCAGGGTGGTGTGGAGTGCAAGAAAACGATGGATTTAGGCCCAGATCCTTGTACTGGAGTGAATGTATGACATTGTTCTACATTCTGTCCATAAACTGTGTTTTTTGCAATTTTCACCCCGAGTGGGCTGGGTATACTCAGACGTGAGTCCCAGGCTCTCCACACCACTGGAGTCAAGCTATCCAGGCTGAATGAAGGCTGATAGCCAGAAACCGGTCCTTGGATGCTTGATTACGGTCTGTTAAAGACATGGCTTGGTAGTTCGGACTGGACTGTTCCCATGGGGCACAGGGTCAGAGCTGATTTGCATATAGCCAGTGTCTAACCCAGGGTGGTGTGGAGTGCAAAAAAACGATGGATTTAGGCCCAGATCCTTGTACTGGGGTGAATGTATGACATTGTTCTATATTCTGTCCATCACCTGTGTTTTTTACAATTTTCACCCCAAGTGTGCTGGGTATACTCAGACGTGAGTCCCAGGCTCTCCACACCACTGGAGTCAAGCTATCCAGGCTGAATGAAGGCTGATAGCCAGAAACCGGTCCTTGGATGCTTGATTCCGGTCTGGGAAAGACATGGCTTGGTAGTTCGGACTGGACTGTTCCCATGGGGCACAGGGTCAGAACTGATTTGCATATAGCCAGTGTCTAACCCAGGGTGGTGTGGAGTGCAAAAAAACGATGGATTTAGGCCCAGATCCTTGTACTAGGGTGAATGTATGACATTGTTCTACATTCTGTCCATCAACTGTGGTTTTTACAATTTTCACCCTAGGTGTGCTGGGTATACTCAGACGTGAGTCCCAGGCTCTCCACACCACTGGAGTCAAGCTATCCAGGCTGAATGAAGGCTGATAGCCAGAAACCGGTCCTTGGATGCTTGATTCCGGTCTGGGAAAGACATGGCTTGGTAGTTCGGACTGGACTGTTCCCATGGGGCACAGGGTCAGAGCTGATTTGCATATAGCCAGTGTCTAACCCAGGGTGGTGTGGAGTGCAAAAAAAACGATGGATTTAGGCCCAGATCCTTGTATTGGGGTGAATGTTTGACATTGTTCTACATTCTGTCCATCAACTGTGTTTTTTACACGTTTCACCCCAAGTGTGCTGGGTATGCTCAGACATGAGTCCCAGGCTCTCCACATCACTGGAGTCAAGCTATCCAGGCTGAAGAAGGCTGATAGCCAGAAACCGGTCCTTGGATGCTTGATTCGGGTATGGGAAAGACATGGCTTGGAAGTTCGGACTGGACTGTTCCCATGGGGCACAGGGTCAGAGTTGATTTGCATATAGCCAGTGTCTAACCCAGGGTGGTGTGGAGTGCAAAAAAACGATGGATTTAGACCCAGATCCTTGTACTGGGGTGAATGTTTGACATTGTTCTACATTCTGTCCATCAACTGTGTTTTTTACAATTTTCACCCCAAGTGTGCTGGGTATACTCAGACGTTAGTCCCAGGCTCTCCACACCACTGGAGTCAAGCTATCCAGGCTGAATGAAGGCTGATAGCCAGAAACCGGTCCTTGGATGCTTGATTCCGGTCTGGGAAAGACATGGCTTGGTAGTTTGGACTGGACTGTTCCCATGGGGCACAGGGTCAGAGCTGATTTGCATATAGCCAGTGTCTAACCCAGGGTGGTGTGGAGTGCAAAAAAACGATGGATTTAGGCCCAGATCCTTGTACTGGGGTGAATGTATGACATTGTTCTACATTCTGTCCATCAACTGTGTTTTTTACAATTTTCACCCCAAGTGTGCTGGGTATACTCAGACATGAGTCCCAGGCTCCCCACACCACTGGAGTCAAGCTATCCAGGCTGAATGAAGGCTGATAGCCAGAAACCGGTCCTTGGATGCTTGATTCCGGTCTGGGAAAGACATGGCTTGGTAGTTCGGACTGGACTGTTCCCATGGGGCACAGGGTCAGAGCTGATTTGCATATAGCCAGTGTCTAACCCAGGGTGGTGTGGAGTGCAAAATAACGATGGATTTAGGCCCAGATCCTTGTACTGGGGTGAATGTATGACATTGTTCTACATTCTGTCCATCAACTGTGTTTTTTACAATTTTCACCCCAAGTGTGCTGGGTATACTCAGACGTGAGTCCCAGGCTCTCCACACCACTGGATTCAAGCTATCCAGGCTAAATGAAGGCTGATAGCCAGAAACCGGTCCTTGGATGCTTGATTCCGGTCTGGGAAAGACATGGCTTGGTAGTTCGGACTGGACTGTTCCCATGGGGCACAGGGTCAGAGCTGATTTGCATATAGCCAGTGTCTAACCCAGGGTGGTGTGGAGTGCAAAAAAACGATGGATTTAGGCCCAGATCCTTGTACTGGGGTGAATGTTTGACATTGTTCTACATTCGGTCCATCAACTGTGTTTTTTACAATTTTCACCCCAAATGTGCTGGGTATACTCAGACGTGAGTACCAGGCTCTCCACACCACTGGAGTCAAGCTATCCAGGCTGAATGAAGGCTGATAGCCAGAAACCGGTCCTTGGATGCTTGATTCCGGTCTGGGAAAGACATGGCTTGGTAGTTCGGACTGGACTGTTCCCATGGGGCACAGGGTCAGAGCTGATTTGCATATAGCCAGTGTCTAAACCAGGGTGGTGTGGAGTGCAAAAAAACGATGGATTTAGGCCCAGATCCTTGTACTGGGGTGAATGTATGACATTGTTCTACATTCTGTCCATCAACTGTGTTTTTTACAATTTTCACCCCAAGTGTGCTGGGTATACTCAGACGTGAGTCCCAGGCTCTCCACACCACTGGAGTCAAGCTATCCAGGCTGAATGAAGGCTGATAGCCAGAAACCGGTCCTTGGATGCTTGATTCCGGTCTGGGAAAGACATGGCTTGGTAGTTCGGACTGGACTGTTCCCATGGGGCACAGGGTCAGAGCTGATTTGCATATAGCCAGTGTCTAACCCAGGGTGGTGTGGAGTGAAAAAAAACGATGGATTTAGGCCCAGATCCTTGTACTAGGGTGAATGTATGACATTGTTCTACATTCTGTCCATCAACTGTGGTTTTTACAATTTTCACCCCAGGTGTGCTGGGTATACTCAGACGTGAGTCCCAGGCTCTCCACACCACTGGAGTCAAGCTATCCAGGCTGAATGAAGGCTGATAGCCAGAAACCGGTCCTTGGATGCTTGATTCCGATCTGGGAAAGACATGGCTTGGTAGTTCGGACTGGACTGTTCCCATGGGGCACAGGGTCAGAGCTGATTTGCATATAGCCAGTGTCTAACCCAGGGTGGTGTGGAGTGCAAAAAAACGATGGATTTAGGCCCAGATCCTTGTATTGGGATGAATGTTTGACATTGTTCTACATTCTGTCCATCAACTGTGTTTTTTACAATTTTCACCCCGAGTGGGCTGGGTATGCTCAGACGTGAGTCCCAGGCTCTCCACACCACTGGAGTCAAGCTATCCAGGCTGAAGAAGGCTGATAGCCAGAAACCGGTCCTTGGATGCTTGATTCCGGTCTGGGAAAGACATGGCTTGGTAGTTCGGACTGGACTGTTCCCATGGGGCACAGGGTCAGAGCTGATTTGCATATAGCCAGTGTCTAACCCAGGGTGGTGTGGAGTGCAAAATAACGATGGATTTAGGCCCAGATCCTTGTACTGGGGTGAATGTATGACATTGTTCTACATTCTGTCCATCAACTGTGTTTTTTACAATTTTCACCCCAAGTGTGCTGGGTATACTCAGACGTGAGTCCCAGGCTCTCCACACCACTGGAGTCAAGCTATCCAGGCTAAATAAAGGCTGATAGCCAGAAACCGGTCCTTGGATGCTTGATTCCGGTCTGGGAAAGACATGGCTTGGTAGTTCGGACTGGACTGTTCCCATGGGGCACAGGGTCAGAGCTGATTTGCATATAGCCAGTGTCTAACCCAGGGTGGTGTGGAGTGCAAGAAAACGATGGATTTAGGCCCAGATCCTTGTACTGGAGTGAATGTATGACATTGTTCTACATTCTGTCCATAAACTGTGTTTTTTGCAATTTTCACCCCGAGTGGGCTGGGTATGCTCAGACGTGAGTCCCAGGCTCTCCACACCACTGGAGTCAAGCTATCCAGGCTGAATGAAGGCTGATAGCCAGAAACCGGTCCTTGGATGCTTGATTACGGTCTGTTAAAGACATGGCTTGGTAGTTCGGACTGGACTGTTCCCATGGGGCACAGGGTCAGAGCTGATTTGCATATAGCCAGTGTCTAACCCAGGGTGGTGTGGAGTGCAAAAAAACGATGGATTTAGGCCCAGATCCTTGTACTGGGGTGAATGTATGACATTGTTCTATATTCTGTCCATCACCTGTGTTTTTTACAATTTTCACCCCAAGTGTGCTGGGTATACTCAGACGTGAGTCCCAGGCTCTCCACACCACTGGAGTCAAGCTATCCAGGCTGAATGAAGGCTGATAGCCAGAAACCGGTCCTTGGATGCTTGATTCCGGTCTGGGAAAGACATGGCTTGGTAGTTCGGACTGGACTGTTCCCATGGGGCACAGGGTCAGAACTGATTTGCATATAGCCAGTGTCTAACCCAGGGTGGTGTGGAGTGCAAAAAAACGATGGATTTAGGCCCAGATCCTTGTACTGGGGTGAATGTATGACATTGTTCTACATTCTGTCCATCAACTGTGTTTTTTACAATTTTCACCCCAAGTGTGCTGGGTATACTCAGACGTGAGTCCCAGGCTCTCCACACCACTGGAGTCAAGCTATCCAGGCTGAATGAAGGCTGATAGCCAGAAACCGGTCCTTGGATGCTTGATTCCGGTCTGGGAAAGACATGGCTTGGTAGTTCGGACTGGACTGTTCCCATGGGGCACAGGGTCAGAGCTGATTTGCATATAGCCAGTGTCTAACCCAGGGTGGTGTGGAGTGAAAAAAACCGATGGATTTAGGCCCAGATCCTTGTACTGGGGTGAATGTATGACATTGTTCTACATTCTGTCCATCAACTGTGTTTTTTACAATTTTCACCCCAAGTGTGCTGGGTATACTCAGACGTGAGTCCCAGGCTCTCCACATCACTGTAGTCAAGCTATCCAGGCTGAATGAAGGTTGATAGCCAGAAACCGGTCCTTGGATGCTTGATTCGGGTCTGGGAAAGACATGGCTTGGTAGTTCGGACTGGACTGTTCCCATGGGGCACATGGTCAGAGCTGATTTGCATATAGCCAGTGTCTAACCCAGGGTGGTGTGGAGTGCAAAATAACGATGGATTTAGGCCCAGATCCTTGTACTGGGGTGAATGTTTGACATTGTTCTACATTCTGTCCATCAACTGTGTTTTTTACAATTTTCACCCCAAGTGTGCTGGGTATACTCAGACGTGAGTCCCAGGCTCTCCACACCACTGGAGTCAAGCTATCCAGGCTGAATGAAGGCTAATAGCCAGAAACCGGTCCTTGGATGCTTGATTCCGGTCTGGGAAAGACATGGCTTGGTAGTTCGGACTGGACTGTTCCCATGGGGCACAGGGTCAGAGCTGATTTGCATATAGCCAGTGTCTAACCCAGGGTGGTGTGGAGTGCAAAAAAACGATGGATTTAGGACCAGATCCTTGTACTGGGGTGAATGTATGACATTGTTCTACATTCTGTCCATCAACTGTGTTTTTTACAATTTTCACCCCAAGTGTGCTGGGTATACTCAGACGTGAGTCCCAGGCTCTCCACACCACTGGAGTCAAGCTATCCAGGCTGAATGAAGGCTGATAGCCAGAAACCGGTCCTTGGATGCTTGATTCCGGTCTGGGAAAGACATGGCTTGGTAGTTCGGACTGGACTGTTCCCATGGGGCACAGGGTCAGAACTGATTTGCATATAGCCAGTGTCTAACCCAGGGTGGTGTGGAGTGCAAAAAAACGATGGATTTAGGCCCAGATCCTTGTACTAGGGTGAATGTATGACATTGTTCTACATTCTGTCCATCAACTGTGGTTTTTACAATTTTCACCCCAGGTGTGCTGGGTATACTCAGACGTGAGTCCCAGGCTCTCCACACCACTGGAGTCAAGCTATCCAGGCTGAATGAAGGCTGATAGCCAGAAACCGGTCCTTGGATGCTTGATTCCGGTCTGGGAAAGACATGGCTTGGTAGTTCGGACTGGACTGTTCCCATGGGGCACAGGGTCAGAGCTGATTTGCATATAGCCAGTGTCTAACCCAGGGTGGTGTGGAGTGCAAAAAAAACGATGGATTTAGGCCCAGATCCTTGTATTGGGGTGAATGTTTGACATTGTTCTACATTCTGTTCATCAACTGTGTTTTTTACAAGTTTCACCCCAAGTGTGCTGGGTATGCTCAGACATGAGTCCCAGGCTCTCCACATCACTGGAGTCAAGCTATCCAGGCTGAAGAAGGCTGATAGCCAGAAACCGGTCCTTGGATGCTTGATTCGGGTATGGGAAAGACATGGCTTGGAAGTTCAGACTGGACTGTTCCCATGGGGCACAGGGTCAGAGTTGATTTGCATATAGCCAGTGTCTAACCCAGGGTGGTGTGGAGTGCAAAAAAACGATGGATTTAGACCCAGATCCTTGTACTGGGGTGAATGTTTGACATTGTTCTACATTCTGTCCATCAACTGTGTTTTTTACAATTTTCACCCCAAGTGTGCTGGGTATACTCAGACGTTAGTCCCTGGCTCTCCACACCACTGGAGTCAAGCTATCCAGGCTGAATGAAGGCTGATAGCCAGAAACCGGTCCTTGGATGCTTGATTCCGGTCTGGGAAAGACATGGCTTGGTAGTTTGGACTGGACTGTTCCCATGGGGCACAGGGTCAGAGCTGATTTGCATATAGCCAGTGTCTAACCCAGGGTTGTGTGGAGTGCAAAAAAAGATGGATTTAGGCCCAGATCCTTGTACTGGGGTGAATGTATGACATTGTTCTACATTCTGTCCATCAACTGTGTTTTTTACAATTTTCACCCCAAGTGTGCTGGGTATACTCAGACATGAGTCCCAGGCTCTCCACACCACTGGAGTCAAGCTATCCAGGCTAAATGAAGGCTGATAGCCAGAAACCGGTCCTTGGATGCTTGATTCCGGTCTGGGAAAGACATGGCTTGGTAGTTCGAACTGGACTGTTCCCATGGGGCACAGGGTCAGAGCTGATTTGCATATAGCCAGTGTCTAACCCAGGGTGGTGTGGAGTGCAAAAAAACGATGGATTTAGGCCCAGATCCTTGTACTGGGGTGAATGTATGACATTGTTCTACATTCGGTCCATCAACTGTGTTTTTTACAATTTTCACCCCAAATGTGCTGGGTATACTCAGACGTGAGTACCAGGCTCTCCACACCACTGGAGTCAAGCTATCCAGGCTGAATGAAGGCTGATAGCCAGAAACCGGTCCTTGGATGCTTGATTCCGGTCTGGGAAAGACATGGCTTGGTAGTTCGGACTGGACTGTTCCCATGGGGCACAGGGTCAGAGCTGATTTGCATATAGCCAGTGTCTAACCCAGGGTGGTGTGGAGTGCAAAAAAACGATGGATTTAGGCCCAGATCCTTGTACTGGGGTGAATGTATGACATTGTTCTACATTCTGTCCATCAACTGTGTTTTTTACAATTTTCACCCCAAGTGTGCTGGGTATACTCAGACGTGAGTCCCAGGCTCTCCACACCACTGGAGTCAAGCTATCCAGGCTGAATGAAGGCTGATAGCCAGAAACCGGTCCTTGGATGCTTGATTCCGGTCTGGGAAAGACATGGCTTGGTAGTTCGGACTGGACTGTTCCCATGGGGCACAGGGTCAGAGCTGATTTGCATATAGCCAGTGTCTAACCCAGGGTGGTGTGGAGTGAAAAAAAACGATGGATTTAGGCCCAGATCCTTGTACTGGGGTGAATGTATGACATTGTTCTAAATTCTGTCCATCAACTGTGTTTTTTACAATTTTCACCCCAAGTGTGCTGGGTATACTCAGACGTGAGTCCCAGGCTCTCCACATCACTGTAGTCAAGCTATCCAGGCTGAATGAAGGTTGATAGCCAGAAACCGGTCCTTGGATGCTTGATTCGGGTCTGGGAAAGACATGGCTTGGTAGTTCGGACTGGACTGTTGCCATGGGGCACATGGTCAGAGCTGATTTGCACATAGCCAGTGTCTAACCCAGGGTGGTGTGGAGTGCAAAATAACGATGGATTTAGGCCCAGATCCTTGTACTGGGGTGAATGTTTGACATTGATCTACATTCTGTCCATCAACTGTGTTTTTTACAATTTTCACCCCAAGTGTGCTGGGTATACTCAGACGTGAGTCCCAGGCTCTCCACACCACTGGAGTCAAGCTATCCAGGCTGAATTAAGGCTGATAGCCAGAAACCGGTCCTTGGATGCTTGATTCCGGTCTGGGAAAGACATGGCTTGGTAGTTCGGACTGGACTGTTCCCATGGGGCACAGGGTCAGAGCTGATTTGCATATAGCCAGTGTCTAACCCAGGGTGGTGTGGAGTGCAAAAAAACGATGGATTTAGGCCCAGATCCTTGTACTGGGGTGAATGTATGACATTGTTCTACATTCTGTCCATCAACTGTGTTTTTTACAATTTTCACCCCAAGTGTGCTGGGTATACTCAGACGTGAGTCCCAGGCTCTCCACATCACTGTAGTCAAGCTATCCAGGCTGAATGAAGGCTGATAGCCAGAAACCGGTCCTTGGATGCTTGATTCCGGTCTGGGAAAGAAAGGGCTTGGTAGATCGGGCTGGAATGTTCCCATGAGGCACAGGGTCAAGGCTGATTTGCATATAGCCAGTGTCTGACCTAGGGTGGTGTGGAGTGCAAAAAAATGATGGATTTAGGCCCAGATCTTTGTACTGGGGTGAATGTAAGAGATTGTTCTGCATTCTGTCCATCAACTGTGTTTTTTGCAATTTTCACCCCGAGTGGGCTGGGTATGCTCAGACGTGAGTCCCAGGCTCTCCACATCACTGGAGTCAAGCTATCCAGGCTGAAGAAGGCTGATAGCCAGAAACCGGTTCTTGGATGCTTGATTCCGGTCTAGGAAAGAGGAAAGACATGGCTTGGTAGTTCGGGCTTGACTGTTCCCATGAGGCACAGGGTCAAGGCTGATTTGCATATAGCCAGGTCTGACCTAGGGTGGTGAGGAGTACAAAAAAACAATGGATTTAGGCCCAGATATTTGTACTGGGGTGAATGTAAGAGATTGTTCTGCATTCTGTCCATCAACTGTATTTTTTGCAATTTTCACCCGAGTGGGCTGGGTATGCTCAGACGTGAGTCCCAGGCACTCCACATCACTGGAGTCAAGCTACCCAGGCTGAAGAAGGCTGATAGCCAGAAACCGGTCCTTGGATGCTTGATTCCGGTCTAGGAAAGACATGGCTTGGTAGTTCGGGCTTGACTGTTCCCATGAGGCACAGGGTCAAGGCTGATTTGCATATAGCCAGTGTCTGACCTAGGGTGGTGTGGAGTGCAAAAAAATGATGGATTTAGGCCCAGATCTTTGTACTGGGGTGAATGTAAGAGATTGTTCTGCATTCTGTCCATCAACTGTGTTTTTTGCAATTTTCACCCCGAGTGGGCTGGGTATGCTCAGACGTGAGTCCCAGGCTCTCCACATCACTGGAGTCAAGCTATCCAGGCTGAAGAAGGCTGATAGCCAGAAACCGGTCCTTGGATGGTTGATTCCGGTCTAGGAAAGACATGGCTTGGTAGTTCGGGCTTGACTGTTCCCATGAGGCACAGGGTCAAGGCTGATTTGCATATAGCCAGTGTCTGATCTAGGGTAGTGTGGAGTGCAAAAAAACCGATGGATTTAGGCCCAGATCTTTGTACTGGGGTGAATGTAAGAGATTGTTCTGCATTCTGTCCATCAACTGTGTTTTTTGCAATTTTCACCCCGAGTGGGCTGGGTGTGCTCAAACGTGAGTCCCAGGCTCTCCACATCACTGGAGTCAAGCTATCCAGGCTGAAGAAGGCTGATAGCCAGAAACCGGTCCTTGGATGCTTGATTCCGGTCTAGGAAAGAAATGGCTTGGTAGTTTGGGCTGGACTGTTCCCATGAGGCACAGGGTCGAGGCTGATCTGCATATAGCCAGTGTCTGACCTAGGGTGGTGTGGAGTGCAAAAAAACGATGGATTTATGCCCAGATCTTTGTACTGGGGTGAATGTAAGAGATTGTTTTGCATTCTGTCCATCAACTGTGTTTTTGCACATTTCTGAGTTTAACCAGGACACTGTTTGAAAACAGGGACATTTGAGTCACTTGGAGAAAAGTGTTGGGACACGGGGACACTTCTCTAAAAACGGGGACCGTCCTGGGAAAACGGGGACGTCTGGTCACCCTCTTATCCAGGAGTCAGGATGGGTCTGCCCCGGTTGTGAGTGGATAGATCTGCATGAGTGATGTGAGGGAGGAGTGCACCTGGGACCTGAATAGGGCTGGGCTTTCCCCACACAATCCTGGCTCTGCCCCCTGTGGTGCGACTGATGACCCTAGCCTGACTGGTGAATGAAGAGAGGGGCTGAGCACATCAGAGTGCTCCAAAACCAGCTGCGACTGGTTTTCCCCCCACTCTGCACCCTCAGACAAAGGAAATGTGTATATTAAAAGGGGCTGTGACCCCATGAAAATGTTCTCTTCCCTGATCCTATCTTGAGGGGGGCCTGCTGGGCGCCAGGAGGACCGCCACTGGGGTCTGCCTCCCTGCCTGGAGGGCCCTGTGAGCTGGCCCCTGGGCCCAGCCTTTGCCCCCCTTCTTCCATTCCTTTCTGGATCTTGTCCCTGCACCTAGTACAGGATCAAAAGAATCTGACATTAAACAATTGCTATACATGTCTAAACGGATTGTGAATCAAAGACTACATGCCAGCACACTTATAAAGTATCATGAAACTTAGCGGATACCAAGAGGCCTAAGGATATCCCTAAAACCGACATTATATAAAAACAACTCAAGATTTACTGAGAAATGATTTGCAATATTAAACAAATGTTCGCTGGACCTAATACTCTTGATAGTGGAAGAATTGGCAAAACTAATAGAGGAATTGATTAAAGAAGTGAATCAATTAAACGAAGATCTAAATAAAATAGTGACCAATGAAGAATGGGATCAGATACTAACAGATATGAACAAAAAATTGGCAGAGTATACCAAGGAAATTTATGACCGCAAGTTAAGAAAATTTAAAAGAGATACCACAGATTACCGTTTAGGAGAAGTATACAACTGGGCGAATATTTATGCGAGGAGGAGACAACAAAGACCAAACACAGATAAATCATCGGATGAAACATCGTCAGACGACTCACAACAAAGGAGAATACAATTTGACAATAGGAGACCAAGAACAGGACCAACAATAACTATTACACCTGAGAACGGTGCATCAGGTACTTCAGCACCCTCTACCAATGTGCCTTTTTTAGAGAGAGGCATGGGACCCCAAGTAGAACTAGGAGGAGCAAGAAAACAAACAACAGTCGAAACAGTGGCAGAGAATACAAAGAGTCGGAAATTTTAGTTATAAATATCTCTAAACACATGCAGCCTGATTCATCATTGGGAAGTTTTGCGAGTCTGAAATAGCGAATCATAAGGAATCGCTATTCCAGACTCGCAAAACGGGATTCATGTAGGAATTGCAATATTTTTTGCGATTCCTACAGATTCTTTATTTGCGATTAGCTAATTGCTAATCGCAAATAAGGAATAACTCCCCATTCATTCCTATGGGCCTAAAGGCCCATAGGAATGCATGGGGAGTCATTCTCTATTTGCGATTAGCAATTAGCTAATCGCAAATGAGATTGCGATTTCAAGGGTGCAGGGGTGTCCAAAGGACACCCTGTAACACCCCTGAAATGTCAAATTACACAGATGTTACACACACACATGTCCAAAAGACATGTGTGTATGTACCATGCAACTTAGAAAAATGCTTTTAAAAGCATTTTTCTAAGTTTTCGCTATTTACCACGAGGTTTGACCTCGCGGTAAATAGCGGCCCAAAATTGCGAAATCGCTATTTTTAAATGTTTCAAGAATAGCATTTAAGGAATCTCTAATAGAGATTCCTTAAATGCTATTCCTCGATGATGAATCCCAAATGCAAAAATTGCACTCGCAAAGGGCCTGATTCTCAGAATCTGGCCCTTTGCGAGCGCAATTACCTTTCACGAATCAGGCTGATGGTTACAGAATTCCAGTTACAGACATTACAAAAGGGAACGTCGTATGTCCCACATACCTTTCGAATCTACTAGAAACAAAAGTGTGCATCTACAAGTTTCTATGATCACTAAGATTAAGACATTTTTTTTCCAACGGTATTGACACTTCATCACAGACAGTGACACCCACAGGGAACACGCAAATGGGACTAAGAAATAAGAGCAAATTCACTGCTCCAGTAAGTCACAAGGTATTGGATGATTTTGAAAAAGTGATTATGAAAGACCTAGAGCAAATATTTAAACACCCAAGATCCAAAGCATCAAATTTGACACAAAAAGAGAGACAAACACTACAGGAGCTGTCTAACAATAAACAAATCACCATACGCCAAGCGGATAAAGGTGGAGCTCTCATAATAATGGACACTGAATTCTATGAACACAGTATTGATACACATGTACAAGACAAATATACATACATGGAAATGACAACCAATCCCACCAATGAATTTCTGAAAATCCTTACCAACATCATAATTACAAATATTGATAATGGTGTGATAGGACAAAAGTAAAAAGAATATCTGATCAAAAACAACCCTACCATTCCATATATCTATATGACACCAAAAATCCACAAGCATCCGACATCACCTCCATGTCGTCCAATTGTGTCAACCGTTGGCTCTATACATGAACCAGTGGGTAAGTACATCGATCGACATCCACAAAACATTGTACAAAACATTGTACAAAACATGTCTTCCAGAGCTCTCCCTAGCGGGAGTACTAGGGCTGCGACTAATTCCGATCATTCATTCGAACTTGTTGGCATTATCGTGTTATGTAAACTGTTTTTAGGAGTCTTTTAAATTTTGTGTTTTTACTTCTTCTTGGGGGCTTTTAAATTCATTATTTAAGAGGGAATTTATCGTAGGCACACTGACACCCCTCCTCACGCTACAGACTTACTTCCCCTGCCTCGCCCAGCTGCTTTCTCATTCGGTGTAGGCGGCGGCGGGCGCCATCTTTGGTGTGGGCTGGGGCTGCGCTCTAGTCGCGCCGGCCTCCCGCCCTCCCAGACTATTTAGCTGGGTTTTTTCCTGCCGCTCGCTGCCTTCCAGAGCTCTCCCTAGCGGGAGTACTAGGGCTGCGAGCTAATTCCGATCATTCATTCGAACTTCTTGGCATTATCGTGTTATGTAAACTGTTTTTAGGAGTCTTTTAAATTTTGTGTTTTTACTTCTTCTTGGGGGCTTTTAAATTCATTATTTAAGAGGGAATTTATCGTAGGCACACTGACACCCCTCCTCACGCTACAGACTTACTTCCCCTGCCTCGCCCAGCCGCTTTCTCATTGGGTGTAGGCGGCGGCGGGCGCCATCTTTGGTGTGGGCTGGGGCTGTGCTCTAGTCGCGCCGGCCTCCCGCCCTCCCAGACTATTTAGCTGGGTTTTTTCCTGCCGCTCGCTGCCTTCCAGAGCTCTCCCTAGCGGGAGTACTAGGGCTGGGAGCTAATTCCGATCATTCATTCGACTTGTTGGCATTATCGTGTTATGTAAACTGTTTTTAGGAGTCTTTTAAATTTTGTGTTTTTACTTCTTCTTGGGGGCTTTTAAATTCATTATTTAAGAGGGAATTTATCGTAGGCACACTGACACCCCTCCTCACGCTACAGACTTACTTCCCCTGCCTCGCCCAGCCGCTTTCTCATTCGGTGTAGGCGGCGGCGGGCGCCATCTTTGGTGTGGGCTGGGGCTGCGCTCTAGTCGCGCCGGCCTCCCACCCTCCTCACGCCCTATATAATTGGTACCATGACCAGATGGCGCCTGGTCCGCAATTGCGTTACTCTCCCCAGCAACTAACACAGTTGAACCCTGGCTACTCTCATCAATACTGTACCACTCTACCTCTTGTTACTGCAATGGGCGTCATTCCCCCCCCCTTGCCCTGGCTGCAGATACCAGCTTCCGCAACCTCGTCTGCCAGGCTCTTTAGCCTCAGACGCCTCTAGTAACACTTTGTCTCATGACTCGGATAACACTTCTTTTCATGGTTACCGAGCAGCGCTTATCAACACGCGCTCCCTTCCATGCCATAGCCTTCTGATCAGCGAGTTTATCCTCGCTCATGACCTTGATTTCCTTTTTGCTACTGAAACCTGGGGAGACGCCGGCTCAGGACCGGACTTCTGCACTGCAACCCCTGAAGGCTATAGTGTAGCCAGGCATGATAGACTTATAGGAAGAGGTGGCGGACTCGCCATTATTTACAAGAACCAGTATCGTGCCACATTTGATCCTATACATTTCACTAATTGTGAAGCAGCCACTTTTTCTATCAGCATTAATCATAAACAAGCCCTTAAAGGAATTTTGCTATATCGACCTCCTGGCCCTCGAAGCTCCTTTCTCTCCACTCTTTCGGATTTCAATGACCATATCATAAGTTCTACGGAATATATGATATTGGGAGATTTTAACTTCCATTTGGAAGAGCAGGATAACCTCGAAACCACTCAACTTACTGCTGACCTCTTGACTTTAGGACTTCATCAACTGGTAAAGGGAACTACACATCAGGCGGGACATACACTAGACGGTCTGTTCATCAACAACCCTGACATCTCTGTATTGGATACTCTTCCCCTCACGTGGTCAGATCACAGGGCTAATATCTTTGGGATATACACCCGGATTGCTAACCCCCCCCCCCCCAGGCCACGAACCAGGACAGGGACTCGTGCCTGGAAGAATGCGGATATCCCTCAGATGCTAGACTTTCTGGCACTATCCTGTCCCACGGGAAGAGGCAACCCTGCTCTATCAGCCTCTGATTTCCAAGACTGGATTCGGAACACCGCTGATCAAGTGGCCCCGGAGAAGTTTAGGAGACCCAACAGAACAATTCCGTCGGCGGCTTGGTACACCGAAGATCTCAGGCTCCATCGACAACATTGCAGGAACTTGGAAAGGCGTTGAAGGAAATCTTATTGCCCCATAGCCAAGCAATCCTACAAAGATGCCCTTACAATATATAAAAAGGCGATCATTGCTCGAAAAAGTGCCTTTTTCTCGGCCCAAATAGAGAATGCCAAGAACTCTGCTAGAGAACTGTTCTCAGTTGTCACCACTTTGTCCACTCCTTCCACTGGTCCCGGGGTTGAACCCTCTCAGACTTTTTGTAATGCTCTGTCCACCTTTTTTACCACCAAGGTGGCAGACATATACTCATCTTTTGAAGGGGACATGAGGACCAGACCTAGAGTTTGCATTGGGGAAGAACTAACCTCTGATCACGATCATGATCTTCTTCCCTCTTTTGCCCCCATCACGCAAGACCATATCAGCAGACTCATCTCTACTATTAAGTCTGGCTCCCCCTTGGACCCTTGCCCTCCCTCTGTGATGGCTAACCTTAGCGAAGTGATCTCGCGGCCACTTATGGAAATTTGCAACACCGCATTTCAAACTGGTCAATATCCAACTTCATGGAAGAAGGCGGTGATTAAACCTCTTTTGAAAAAACCCTCCCTGGATCCCACAGCTGTGGCCAGCTATAGACCTATTGTGTGTCTCCCCTTTCCTGCCAAAATATGCGAATCTTTGATGAACAAACAACTCTCAGAGTTCGTCGACACTCACCAACTTCTCGACGAAACGCAGTTTAGTTTCAGGAAAGGGCATGGAACCGAGACCGCCTTAATAAAGGCCTCAGATGAGATCAGAGCCATCATGGACCAGGGAGGTGTGGCCGTCCTGATTCTCCTGGATTTGTCTGCAGCCTTTGACACGGTCGACCATGCTATTTTGGTCGACCGTGTCGCAGCCCTGTGGATAAACGGTATGGCCAGGGATCTTATTTCATCTTTCCTGGCCAACCGTACCCAGACAGTGAAGTTGAGTGATTTCTACTCTCCTGTCTCTGCACTCCCTTGTGGAATCCCATAGGGCTCCTCGCTAAGTCCCACGCTATTTAATATCTACGTAGCGGACTTAGCGAGGGTAATAAAGGCTCATGGATTGCGACTTACATCCTACGCAGATGACACCCAACTGGTCCTGGCGATCCAAAAGGACGGCCCAGTGGTGGCAGCTAACTTCCAAAAGGCCATGCTTGCTGTTAGTACCTGGATGGCCTCCAATTGTCTAAGGCTTAACTCGGATAAGACCGAGATAATGACTTTCGGCAAGCTTTCCCCGGAATGGTCCTCCATCTGGTGGCCTGTCCAGCTGCGTTCTCCACCCGTTCCGGTAGAAAAGGCTAGAAACCTGGGAGTTATTTTTGATAGCAAGTTGTCATTCAGCCTTCACGTCAACAAGGTTGTGTCATCTGCGTTCTTTATTTTAAAGAAAATCAAAAAATTACTGCCTTACCTCCCTATTTCAGCTGGGAAGACCCTGGTTTCCACCCTAGTATTTTCAAAAATTGACTACGGGAACGCCCTCTTTCTAAATACTCAGAAACTTGTCCTATCGAAGCTGCAGTCCATACAGAATGCGGCTGCAAGGACTCTTCTTGACATCCCCCGTCGCCAGTCCACTACTCCCGCCATTCGTCATCTGCATTGGCTAAAAGTAGAGAGCCGAATTAAATTTAAGGCCCTCTGTATTGCCTATAAGGCAGTGCATGGCATTGGACCTAAGTTTCTGGCAGAAGTGTTTCAGCTGTACACCCCCAAGAGGCAGCTTAGATCCGCCAACACCTGCCTCCTTCCAGTGCCTCGCACAAGAACTGCTACCTGGGGAGACAGGCGCTTTCTGGTGGCTACACCCAAACTTTGGAATCTATTGCCACTGGCGATTAAAACTGCCCCCAATCTGATGAGCTTTCGTAGGCTCTTAAAAACATGGTTGTTTAACCAGTAAGTTGCTGTCTGATCGTTTTAGCCTCCACATGCGCCGAGACACCTTCGGGTATTTGTATGCGCAATAAAAATCTCGAAAATAAATAAAATAAATAAATAAATATAAAATACACCACCCACTTCTTAAATATTTTGGAAGAATGCAAGAACTCATTCACGAAAGATATAATCATGGCTACAATAGACGTGAAGTCTTTATACACCTCTATTCCGCACAACTTAGGACTGGCAGCAGTGGAAAGCCTTTTGGTACACGACAACAAAAGAGAAGAGCTGAAGGTGTTTCTGATGGAACTAATTCATTTTACGCTATTTCACAGTTACTTCACATCGAAAAACAAATTTTATGTACAGTCATCAGGTACATCGATGGGCAATTGTGCCGCACCGACCTATGCAAATTTATTCATGCACCGATTCGAATTAGATTTCATCTTGAACAACGAGCAATGGTCACAAAATCTAATATTGTATAAACGTTATATCGATGACATTTTTATCTTGTGGAAAGGATCAGAGACCAATCTTCAAATAGCAATACTGCAGTTAAACACTATAAATGAGAGAATACAATTCACTTCAACAATCAATAAACAACAGATATCCTATTTGGATATTTTAATTTCAAATATTTATTTATTTATTTATTTATGGCATTTGTAGAGCGCTCTGTAACCCTACGGGCATCCTGGCACTGAAGTGCATATAGATAAGAACTCTGTGGGGAACAGGAGAGTGGACATGATGCTGAACAGAATAGGTTTATTTGTTTTGGTGGGTTTTTTGAGGATTTTTTGGAAAAAGCCAAGTTTTCACCTTTTTTCGAAAGGTCATAAGTTCGTTGGCTTTTCTAATGTCGATAGGGAGGTTGTTCCATAAGTGGGCTGCAGCTATACTGAAAGCTCGTCCCCCACAGGTGGCTTTCTTGATCCTAGGAATGCTGCTGAAGTTTAAAGATGAGGATCGAAGAGACCCGGTGGGCTCATACCAATTGAATTTGTTCTGAAGTGGTCGGGGACCTAGCCCGTGACTGCCCTGAAAACAATACATAGAGATTTAAAGCAGATCCTTTGATGTATGGGCAGTAATATAGAATTATAATATATATATATATATATTATATATGTATATTATATATATATATATATATATTATATAGTAATATATATATATATATATATATATATATATATATATATATATATATATATATATATATATATATATATATATATAGTAATATAGAAGCAAATAAAGAAGGAAACATCAAAACCAGTGTCTTTACCAAAACAACGGATAGAAATAATCTCCTCCGTTATCAGAGCTTTCACCAAACAACCCTTAAAAAACATTTACCCTTTTCGCAATTAGTGAGGATTAATAGAATAGCATCTACAGAAGAACTATATCATAAACACAAAAACAACACTTTGAACAAATTAAAAAAAAGACGATATCCACAAACCTTACTGGATGCCGCAGCAGAAAGGGCTGACAAACTACAACATAAACATTTGTTGACCACAAGTATAAAAAATGATGAAGAGAGAACTGTATTCATTTCTAAATTTTCCACCAGAAGTTATCAAATCAAAAAGACAATCTTAAAGCATTGGCCACTCTTGACATTGGAAGAAGACTTCAAAGGAATTTTCAAGAACCAACCTAGGTTCGCATATGAGAGAACAAAGAACATTAAAGAATTAATTAAAGAACGGAAGAAAACTAGTGAAATAACCGACAAAGGTACTTTACCTTGTCATAATTGCGGGAATTGCAGCACAATAATTATGGGAAACACCATCAATCATCCCACAAAGGGTACTCCAGTAAAATTAAAGACTACAGGGACTTGTGACTCTAGTAATGTGATTTACATGTTGAGATGCCCTTGTGGCTTATCATACGTGGGCAAAACCCAAAGAAAAATTAAGACTAGAATAATCGAACATAAAAGTAACATTAGATTAAAAAATATGAAATCTTCAATTGCAGTACATTTCAATGAAGCCAAACATAATCCAAGTCAATTAAAATTTTGTATACTGGTGAATGTTAATATCATACCAGGACAAGATAACAACAGCCATTTATTGAGAAGAGAAACCTTTTGGATACATTTCTTATGCACGTTGCACCACATTGGGCTAAATGAAAAAATGGATGTAAGTTGCTTTTTATAAAAAGCCCTGCATTGTGATGAGAACTATGCTAATTGTATTCACAAGAAGTATGGACATGTATTTTGTATTTTTTAATTTTTTATTTGCATTTTGTGTTTGTATATGTATGTTGATATAATTACACTGGCCAACTAGCTGCACACTTTTAACTATATTTACACACCCATCTCCATTCGAGTTCACGTTTTTGCGTTCACACATTTTGTTACTTGCCCGAGCATTTCCGTGCACAAAGGGGTCAATTACGATTCGAGAAAAAACGCTCCGAATAGCCGTTCGGAGCGTTTTTCCCATACGAATCGTACCCTGCAATATCCCCCGTACGTATTACAAAGTACGATTCGTACCAGGAGCAGGACTCCGTACGAATCGTACAAAGACCGTACGACTCAAATCTCCACACGATTCTCCCTTGGAACCCACTGTACGGGACATCTGTACGGTTCGCGGCTGCTTTTTCCGACCCGGCAAGTACGATTTGTGTCGGGTACTCACAGTAGGACCCTTTTTCTATGGGAGCTGTAAACAGCCGTAAAAACAGGAGTTCGCCCTGAAACAGGTACAGTACGGCGCCCCTGGGTATGGTGCATACACTCCATGATCGCAGGGGTACGATGCATACCCCTGCGATCTTGGGGTGTGCGCACCGTACCCCGCGATCTTGGGGTGTACACACCGTACCCCATGTTCGCTCGGTGTACGGTGCGTACACCCTGCGATCGCGGGGTATGGAGCGTATACCCCAAGATCGCAGGGGTACGCACCGTACCTCTGCGATCATGGGGTGTACACACCGTACGGTGTGCAAGTGATTGTGTGCTTTTCTGTACGAATCGCCCTTACCTGACATGGACCGTACAAATCGCGTCCTCATACCCCGGTCCGGATGGTACTCGTCGGGTCGTACGGCATGTGTACGAGTCGTACGGTTCACTGTTTCAGCCTTGCAATACATACGGATCACGACGATTCGGACAGATTGACGGAATACGGATCATACTACGCGACTCGGACAGACGGGTACAAATCGTACGGCGATGGCTCCAGATGACAATCGTACGGACATTTTTTTTCCAGGATCGGAAACGTTCCCTTAGTGCACGATAGTCTATCTTCCACTTTGGTAGACAGTTGTTTTTCATTTCCGTACACCACCTGATCGGAACTCCGATACACATAGGAACACATCGCGAGAATTCAGACACACCTGGAAGACGCGAGAGGAACGAAACGCTTACTCGTGTTAGTTGCAGTTGTACATACACTGCGCAAAATTGTTCCAGTAATTTAATATACCGTTTTATTTATATGAGATGTTATCCTTCTCATCCTATCTTTAGATTTGAACCTTGTTACCTCGCCCGACAGGTCAGTTCCAACATGATGTTCACTTTTGTGTTCAGTGCACTTTTTCACCTTTGCTTTAGGCTACGATTGATGAGCACTTGGTGTAGGAGAGTAGGGTCTGCAATCCTATGATCACCCCAGATTTTTGCTTTTTGCTTCACTGGTTTACAAATTTCCCTGGCTGTGGGCCTGCTAATCAGACCCACAGCCTAGCTGTTCTCTCTCTAAATTGACACGTGTACCTTAGGTGCATTTACCAATTGGTACTGGGCCACCTTATCAGTCCCTGTACCCAGGGCATAGGTGTACCCAGGGCCTACCAGGGGCTTCAGCATGTATTATGCCACCCCTGGCTGGCCATCTAAATCTGACACAACTGGCTGCACGACAGCTGGGGCAAGGTGGTGTAATCACCCTTTGCTTTAGATATAGTATTCCTATATCTAACCCTAAAATGGACACATGTATTCCTATCAGTCACTCTTATGGCAGGCCTTAACAATCCTGAAGGCAGAGTGCTTGGAATTATGTGAGATGGTGCTCTGGCATGAGCTGAGCCCGTCTGCAGCTTACGGAACCAAGTCCTAATAGCTGTTCTATGATAACGCGTATCATATACTCTTAAGTGCATTATAATCCTCGCGGTTATTTGCTATCTTTGGTATCGCTTTATCAAAACATGTCGAGTAAGGTGTCATACGAATTGGAATACTAACCCCTCGCCAATTCTGGTGACAGGGTTAGCATTCCACCCATCTAGAGGGACACGACATGTATGTAACTGTGAACCCTGGTAAAAGTTAACTCGAGCCTCAGCATCACAAAATGGATGCTGCCACCACAGACACAAGTCTGACCTCCTGCTGCTGGGAGTCCTTCCAGCGAGGAGAGCTTGGACAAAGGGTTTCCTGTCAGGGTTTTGTGTATCCCAGGTAGGCAGGGCTGAGAAGGAAGGTGACTGCAAGTGGCACCCCGGTGCTCACTATGCATCTGCCGGTTTGAACCAGTTCCAGGGGCACACCAGCCCCTGAGCTGGGGAAAGTCCAGACAAGGGAGAGGGGTGTAACCACCCCCCTCCTGGTCCCACCCATGGGCAGGACCTAGTCGCGTGCCAGCCCCTTTCTTTAGTATAAAGGTAGGAGCGGGCCCCCTTCCCAAATTAGATAATTCTGAATCTTGATGACTTTACACGAAAGAATTCTTGAACCTTTCTGAAGACTCTCCCTTGTGGCTAAGGAATAGCCACCCTGCACCAGCGGGCACCATCTAAGCGCATGCGGTTTGCTGCAAGTCCATCCTCTGGATCAAGACTGCCCAGCTTGACGAGACCTGGCTTCCCTGGCACCTCTGACCTCTACCTGCATCATCAGCCCAGCTGAGATTCGTGGGTGTGACGAGACCTCGAGGGACCGGCCATCTTCAAAACTGCACGACGCTTATCCAGCACGACCGCCGAGGGATCCTCGAGTGAGTGCTTTGGGTTTGAGAAGCCCTAACCCTGAGCAGCTCCAGCACCAAAGTCCAGCCCCCCAGCATCCACAAGATCTGCGTGGGGCCCTTCTGCTCTTTGCTGCTCACCGCGTTGTCCGGCTACTTGCCTGCTGGCTTGTGGCCCTCCTGACGACGAACCACAACACTTCCATCGCTGGTCTGGTTGCTCCAGGCTGGCCCTTGCTCCCCTCCAACAGAGGGGCACCCCTGACCCTCCTGGTCCACTCCAGACGCCATCTTGAGTCCACCGTGTGGGCTTGACTTTGCCAAGGCTTGTTGCTCCAATCCTGGTTTCAGCAGCGCCGACAGCAGACACCTTCGTGGGACAGCTCGCACCTCCATCCTGGTCACTGACAACGCCTCCTGGTCCGAGAGACTGCAGAGCCCAGCGTCGCCCACTCACCTGGTCGAGGTGAATTCATCCGGTGCCATCCTGGTGCCCACCTAATCACTGGCTAGTGATTAAGAACTGAGTCCCCTCTGATTTCAGGTCGTCTCCATCTTCCATCCAGGCTTGGATTACATCGAACTTCATCACTGGTCGCCTGCCATCAACTTCTTCTTTCAGGCTCCATAGACTGTAACAAGGATTCCCGACGTCTTTTGAACCCTATGCAGCCGCAGCCCCCGGGCTAGGTAACTTGAGCATTTCGGTGCTCCAATGTAGGTTCACTATCTAAGTGTCCAGATCCTTTTTCGTTTTCAGCCTAACTAGTCGGATTCGTCCGATAACACTAACTTTACGAAATCTAGCGTCCATAGACTTTGTCCCGCATCCCGCGTGAGAGTGCACATTCTGCACCCGATCCTCCTAGGCCTCCTGCTCCTAACCTGAAGGTGCAGTAGTGTAGTCCTAGCGATCCTAAAGCCTCAGGATCTTGTAACTTACCTGCTAGTATTTCGCATTCCACTTTTGTAGTATATGGTTTTTCGTGCCCCTTGGGCATTTGTGTAAATTGTGCAACTTAAAGTATTTTCTTAAGAGTTTTGTTGTGTGCTTAGCTCCCTGACTCAAAAAGAGATCAGGGTAGACTTGTTATAAATAAATATCCTTTTATTTTCATAACAACTTGTGTGGTGTCCTTTCACTTGGTGTTCAAGAGGTATATGTGATGGTATAACAGCTGGCTTAACACGCCCTCTAGAGTTTAGCCTAAAGACTGCTCTTGTCCATGCTACTAGGATAGCTGATCTATAAGGTTGACTTACAACCAATCATCAATAAGGGTCGTTTGGACTGATACATAGTGATCACTAGAATAGTAAGCACTACATATCAGGCCAACTTCTCACATTGATGAGCAGCAGTTGGGATTTGAGCTTGCTGTTGTTTTACCACACGCATCCTAAGAATATCATTTGAAAGATCACATAAGTACCAAGGTACATATAACTTAGCTTAGAATACTCTGAGTTCTACTGAACCAGCTGTTGAAGTTCAACAGGGCCTAGCACACCCTGACTACAACTCTTAGCAAGGGATCAGTAGGCAAACAAATAGTGTAGGTAAGTGCACCACTTACACCTCACTAGAAAAGCATGTCAGACAAAGGAGGGAACTCAGAGGCCCCCCTTGTGTCAGTTGACCCTCCACATGTCATATCAAGATATGCAGCTCTTAGCTTCCCGGAGATGAGACAAGTGTGTACCTCCAGGAAGCTAAAACAGGGTTCTAACCCTACCATCCCATTCCTGATTGGTCTCTTAGAGACATATGATGCCAGGAGGGCTTCTAACACAGGCCCTCCTAATCCAGATGGGAGCATGCCCCCCTTAGAGGGAACCCTTGGGGACCCTGACCGCAACCTCAATGGAACAGTGAGTGAAGGAGAGGAAGAGGATCAGGAGTTGTCAGGGGATGAGGCAGACAAGGGTCAGGTAGAAGTCAGTAGACTCACCAGGACCAACTTAAACAGGCATGAGAATGGATCTGGGGGACCCCCAGGGCCACTCTCAGGCAGGCTTAACATTGGGAATGGACGAGTTAGGTCTCTATCCAGAGGCTCTAACAGATCCATTCGAACCAATGGCTCTCAGACCTCTTCTCACAGAGGGATGACATCCCCTCAGAGGAGAGAGCATGAGGCCAAGATGAGGGAAGTCAATCTGAGGATTGAAAGGGAAGAACTTGCCCTGGCCAAAGAGAGACTTGCCTTTGCTAGAGAGCAGAAATTGAGTGGGGCAGACCCCACTGGTGGCAGCATTTTACCTAGAGAAAAGGACAGGAGTTTAGACACTAGACACCTGAGTAAGATAGTGCCCCCCTTTAAACAAGGGGATGACATCCACAAATGGATAACTGCTTTGGAGAGGGCCTGCACTGTCCAGTGCGTCCCCCAGAGTCAGTGGGCAGCTATCTTGTGGCTCTCCTTTGAAGGCAAAGGTAGAGATAAGCTTCTCACTACTAGAGCTGAGGATGCTAACAATTACCAAGTCGTGAAGAATACACTGATTGAGGGGTTTGGCTTAACAACTGAGCAGTACAGGTTGCTGTTCAGGGACACCCAGAAAACTCAGTCTCAGGATTGGTCTGACTTTGTGGAGTGTGCCACTAAGGCTTTGGAAGGCTGGTTGCTGGGCAGTAAGGTTACTGATTACACAGGGTTGTACAATCTGATCATGAGAGAACAGCTTTTAAATAATTGTCAGAACCAGTTGTTGCATCAGCACCTTGTTGACTCGGATCTGACCTCTCCCCAAGAATTGGGAAAGAAGGCAGACAGATGGGTCAGAACAAGGATCAAGCAGAACCAGACTCAGAACCAGGGTGGTCAGAAGAAAGCAGACCAAAAGGGTAGTAATAACAGTGAACAAAATGACCAGAAGTCTTCGACAGGTCCCCAACAAACCAAAGAGGGTGGGGGTCAGGCTTCACAGCAGAAAAAGAAGACTCAAGAAGGCCAGTCAAAAAGGTGGTGCCAATACTGTAAAAGTAAAACTCACTGATTTAGTGAGTGCACCAAGAAAGGAGGGCAAACTCCTACCACTACAGCCCCTAAGGCACCTGCACCCCCTAGTACAGTCAGTAGTGGTAGTGCGCCTCCCAAGGGATTAGTTGGGTTAACCTTGGGATCTGAGGGGTATGACAACCTAGTTGGCACACTCACTCAGGCTGTCCTTGTCTGTACAGGGGATGTGGATATATCCCCTGATGCAAGTCCCAATACTTTGGGGAAATACAGGCAGACACCTTTTATTAATGGAAAGATTGCTCAGGCCTACAGGGACACTTGTGCCAGTGTCACAATGGTGACACCTAACTTTGTGGACCCTGGACAGATCATGCTAGGTACAGACTACCTAGGGACCAATGCCATCAATGTCACTACCCACCATAGTATGGCAATTGTTTATTTCTCCTGGGGAGGGGTAAGTGGCCAAAAGAAAGTTGTGGTTAGTTCAGACCTCCCAGTGGAATGTTTGTTGGGCAATGATTTGGAAACATCCCTATGGTCAGAAGTGGAGCAGAGGACTCACATGGAAATGTTAGGCTTGCCAGCACATGTCCTTCATGTGACTAGGTCACAAGCCAGAAGATGCCCCACTGAACAGGTGCTGGATCCTGGAACAATGGACCAGACACCTTCCAAGAGAAAGAGCAGTAGGGTTAAGGCATTGCCTTCCCCCTTGCCCCAGGTTGTGAATCAAGTCTCAGAGGAGGCTGACCTCAAAGAACTGAGGGAAACTGAGCCTAAAGAACTTGAACCTGATCAGGTTGAGTTTCTGGGTTCAGGGGGACCCTCCAGGGAAGACCTGGGGAAGGCACAGTTAGACTGCCCTTCTCTTGAAACCCTCAGACAGCAGGCTGCTGCTGAGGCAGCAGGGAACGCCACAGGTACCCACAAGGTATACTGGGATGATGGGCTCCTGTACTCTGAAGCAAGAGACCCCAAACCTGGTGCAACCAGGAGGCTGGTCATCCCCTTGTCACAGAGAGGTTTCCTTCTTACCTTGGCCCATGAGATTCCCCTTGCAGGACACTTAGGCCAGAATAAGACTTGGGACAGACTTGTCTCACACTTTCACTGGCCTCACATGAATGAAGATACCAGGGAGTTTTGTCGCTCCTGTGTCACTTGCCAAGCCAGTGGTAAGTCAGGTGGCACAACAAAGGCCCCCCTTATACCACTACCTGTGATGGGGGTACCCTTTGAAAGAGTGGGGATTGACATTGTTGGTCCAATGGAACCCCAGACAGCATCAGGGCACAAGTTTATACTGGTGGTGGTGGACCATGCCACCAGGTATCCAGAAGCTATTCCCCTTAGGACCACTACAGCACCTGTTGTGGCAAGAGCCCTAGTTGGGGTGTTCTCCAGAGTGGGCTTCCCTAAGGAGGTTGTCTCTGACAGAGGTGCAAACTTCATGTCAGGATATCTGACTGCTATGTGGAAGGAATGTGGTGTCAACTACAAGTTCACCACACCCTATCATCCACAGTGCAAGGGGCTCGTTGAAAGGTTCAACAGGACCCTAAAAGGGATGATTCATGGACTACCTGAAAAGCTCAGGCGTAGATGGGATGTCCTGATACCCTGCCTTTTGTTTGCTTACAGAGAGGTCCCACAGATGGGGGTTGGCTACAGCCCTTTTGAACTTCTGTATGGGCATCTTGTAAGAGGACCCCTTTGTTTGGTGAAGGAAGGATGGGAGAGACCTCTCAAAAAGCCTGCAACCAACATTGTGGACTATGTACTTGGTCTCCGCTCCAGGATGGCCGAGTACATGGAAAAGGCTTCTAAAAACCTTGAGGCAAGCCAAGAACTCCAAAAAGCTTGGCATGACCAAAAGGCTGTCCTGACTGTGTACAAGCCTGGACAGAAGGTGTGGGTGTTGGAGCCAGTGGCCCCAGCAGCACTCAAAGACAAATGGTCTGGGCCCCACACAATCATTGAGCAAAAGGAAGAGGTCACCTACCTGGTGGACCTTGGAACTCCCAGGAGCCCCCTCAGGGTGCTCCATGTGAACAGGCTCAAAGCATATGTCGACAGGAAGGACATGAGTTTGCTCATGGCCACAGATGAGGGACAGGAGGAGTAGAGTGACCCTCTCCCAGACCTGCTCACTCAGAACCCTGATGATGGGTCAGTAGATGGTGTTGTCTTTTGTGGCAGCCTCTCTGAGCATCAGCAAAAGGATTGCAAACAAGTTCTTCAATCCTTTATTGTTATTGTTATTGTTATTGTTATTTTGGATTTGTATCGCGCCCAATCACCTGCAGGTCTCTAGGCGCTCGGAAATCGGTGGTAAGAACAATAACTTGGCAATCACAGAATAAAAGGCATCTACTGGCCTATATAGCACTCATGATTCTTCTGAACAGCAGTGTTTTTAGCACCTTTCTAAACCGTAGGAGGTTCCCTTCCCTGCGCAGCGTCTCAGGTAGCGTGTTCCATAACTGGGGGACTAACACAGAGAAGGCTCTCCCTCCCTTGGTTACAAGTTTGTACCGGGGACAGACCAATAACTGAGAATCTGAGGATCTAAGAGTTCTCATTGGACTGTACACCACCAAGCGATCTTTAATGTAGGCGGGTGCCAGACCATAGATTGCCTTGTGAGCTGTGCACAGATTCTTAAATTCCACTCGCTCTTTGATAGGGAGCCAGTGCAGGCTCTGTAACAAGGGAGATGCTTTAGTTCGTCTTGGGAGCCTGAAAATGAGTCGTGCAGCGTCGTTCATGACGACCTGTAGCCTATTGGTCAGGGTTTTCGGCAGGCCGAGATAGAGAGCATTACCGTAATCTATCCTTGAGAAAACAGTGGCTGCTACGATTGAGCGCATCATGGATTGAGAAAGGACGGGAGCTAGCTTCCGTAGCTGTCGGATGATATTAGTGCAGCTTCCCACCACAGAAGAGATCTGACTGGCCATTGATAGATGACAGTCCAGTTTGATCCCCAGGCTCTTTACGTTCGAGCTAGGTTTTGGAGCCGGGCCTAACTTTGCAGGCCAGTAGAGGTCACACCATGGTGAGGTGGTAGATGGAATCACCAATACCTCGGTCTTATCTGGATTGATTTTCAAAAGATTTTCCGTCATCCATTGTACAGTGTACCTCAAGATATTCTGGGCTTGGAGTTGTGCGGCGCTTGTGTTATCGACACTCAGCAACAGCTGCGGCTGCGTGTCGTCTGCATAGTTAAATACTCTACAGCCCATGCTTGCCAAGGAAGCAATCAGAGGTTGCAGGTAGAGATTGAATAGAAGTGGGGACAGGGCCGAGCCCTGAGGCACCCCACATTCTAAAGTCCCCACCTCGGATGTTTCGTCCCCCAGTTGTATCCTTTGGGTCCTTCCCAAGAGGAAGGATTGCAACCATCTGAAGGCCAGGCCTTTGATCCCGAAGTCACTCAATCTATCCAGAAGCAGGGCATGGCTGACGGTATCGAACACCGCTGAAAGATCTAACAAAATCAGGGCGCTCGGTTTCTTACAGTCAGCCATGCCTCTCAATTCATCCAGCACCGAGAGCATCACCAGCTCGGTGCTGTGATGAGCTCGGAACCCTGCCTGTCGTTCATGAAGTAGATGGTGAGACTCCAGGTACATGGACAAGGATTTTAATACATGCTGTTCCAGTATTTTTGAGAGGAATGGCAACTGAGAGATAGGCCTGTAGTTCTTTAGCACTGCGGGGTCTGCGCCTGATTTCTTCAGTAGAGGTCTTACACGTGCTTCCTTAAGTTCAGCTGGTAGATACCCTGTTTCCAGGGATCTATTGAGGAGGGAGATGATACATTCCTCCAATAAGGGGCGAGCTGCCCGAAAGACACTGGGTGGGCACGGGTCTGCTGGGGAGCCGGATTTGATTCTACCCATCCACTGCTCCAGACTCAATATATCAATCTCTGGAAACAGTGCGATAGTACAGTCAGCCGGTTTATGAGGGGCTGTGGGTATAGCCATCCCATTTGCCATGCCACTCTTTATTTCCTGGATAATGGTTCTCACTTTCTCCAAGAAGTATCCCTGGAAGATGTTGCAGTTTATGGGAGACTGGGAGCTTTCGGGTTTTTTGCTCAGCTCCGACAAAATCTTAAAGGTCTCTTTCTGGACATTAGCTGCCTTACTTAGGCGGGACTCATAATATTCTGCTTTAGCTAGAGCAATAGACTTTTTATATAGGTGAAGAGAGTTTCGGTAGAAGTTCCTAGCTGTATCCTGCTTGGTTTTTCTCCATCCTCTTTCCAACGCTCTAAGCTTCCTTTTATGGTCCCTCAATGATGGCGTAAACCATGGGGCCCCTTTACCAGGTCCCTTTATTAGCTGTGTTCTTATTGGTGCTATCTGATCAATAGCCTGAGTCAGGCTCCGCGTTAAATCCGCGTATTCCCGGTCCAGACTACGTCCCGGGCCCAAAGACTGATCCATTGGCGAGAGCACCTTGGTCAGGGTTATCAAATCAACCTCTGCCCATTTACGGGTTCCCCTAACTTCCGGCGGTAAGTTATTTAAGTGGCCGTTAATGCGTACCTCGCAGGATACTAAATGATGGTCAGACCATATGCATGAGGCAACGTCTTTAAGGGCCACATTTGGGTCTGTGGTCCACACGAGGTCAAGAACATGACCTTTGATGTGTGTGGGAACCTCCACAAGTTGTTTGAAGCTTAGAGCTGACATCATGGTGTCCAATTGGCGCATAGGCAGGTCCCAGTGGGACTTATCCCAATGCAGATTAAAATCTCCTGTTACTAACAATTTTGTATATCGAGTACATAAGTCCGACATAATGGGACCAAAAAGATCATAGAAAAGTGGGGTTGAGTTAGGTGGGCGATAAACTGATAGCACCACCCAGCAAGAGTTATTCAAGGTGACCTTACCCCAAGCAAATCAGCTAGATCGACTGTCTCTGATAGCAGTCTTTCCACTAGCAGAGCCTTTTTAAAAAGGACCGCTACCCCTCCCCCCGTGCCCCTCCTGGGCGGTTATGCCATATAGCATCATAGCCGCTAGGGAGAGCGGCAATGATGTCAGGCATCAAGTTCTCGCCCATCCAAGTCTCTGAAAGGGTCAATATATCTATATCGTTGTCCTGAAGCAGATTGTAAACTTCCACATGGTGGCAGTGGAGCGAGCGGGTGTTTAGGCTAGCTATTTTCAGTGTAGAGTACAGCCCTGAGGGGGCCCCATTATGGGGGAGAGATATTGCGTACTTCCTAAGTTTCATCAGCGTTACATGATCCAGGCGTAGCTCACCTTTATCCAAATTACGCAACTCCTCCGAGGAGTAGGTACGCCGTTGACCAGAAGTCCCCGCCCCCGGGCCCGTCCGTGCGCGGACGGGCGCAGACGGGCTGGACTCTGGCGTGACTCCGGCGATGCTCTGGCGAGCCCGCCGTGCGTGCCCACTGCGCGTCAGCATGACTGGCTTAAGTACCGGTCTAGCGTCCTTGTGACGACTAGACCGCTCCAATCCTTAGCCCTCACTCAAGATGGCCGCCGTTCTGACGGTGTGGTGCAATTTCAAAGGGGAAAGGGACCCGCTCCAAACGCTGTGTTCTCACAATATTATATGCAGGTATGCGGCAGGTGAATAATGAATTAAAAGCAAGGTACAATGTAAAAATCAATTCCGAACTAAAAAGACAAAACGGGAGTTTTAAAACAAGCTGTGATGCTCCTGGTGATCGCGCTACGCTCTACGGTAGAACAGAGCTTCTCTATGTTGCCAAATAGCCAAATGGCAGTTTCCATATGTTCTCTCTGACACCCAGTCAGACCAATTGGTGTACCCATGAGGTTGACACTGGGGACAATCTGCCAGTTAAGAGTACAATCTACAGACAGCCTGATCATGTCAGAGACTGCATTAAGACAGAAGTGCAGAAAATGTTGGAGCTGGGAGTCATTGAGCCCTCAGATAGCCCTTGGGCTAGTCCAGTAGTTCTAGTGCCAAAGCCTCACACCCAGGGTGGTAAGAAAGAGATGAGGTTTTGCGTAGACTACAGAGGCCTCAATGCAGTCACTAAGACTGATGCCCACCCAATACCAAGGGCAGATGAACTTATAGATAGATTGGCTTCTGCCAACTACTTAAGCACATTTGACCTGACAGCTGGGTATTGGCAAATCAGGTTAGCTGAGGAAGCCAAGCCCAAGACAGCATTTTCTACCCCTGGTGGGCATTATCAGTTTGTGGTAATGCCCTTTGGTTTGAAAAATGCACCTGCCACCTTCCAAAGGCTGGTGAATCAAGTTCTCACTGGGCTGGATGACGTCTGTGCAGCATATCTTGATGATATAGCTGTCTTTAGTTCCACCTGGGAGGATCACCTGGTCCACCTGAGGAAAGTGTTAGAGGCACTGCAGAAAGCAGGTCTCACTATCAAGGCCACAAAGTGCCAGATAGGGCAGACACAGGTTGTATACCTGGGCCACCTTGTAGGTGGAGGCCAGGTTCAGCCCCTGGAGAGCAAGATACAGTCCATCAAGGACTGGGCTCCTCCAACCACCCAGACTCAGGTTCGAGCTTTCTTGGGCCTGACTGGTTATTACAGGAAATTTGTCAGAAATTATGGATCAATTGTGACTCCACTTAATGACCTGACAAGTAAAAAGATGCCAAAGAAAGTTCAGTGGACAGCAGGCTGTCAAAAAGCATTAGATGACCTAAAGCAGGCCATGTGCACAGCACCTATCCTAAAGAGTCCAGACTACTCCAAACCATTCATTGTCCAAACAGATGCTTCTGAGTTGGGTGTGGGAGCTGTTCTATCTCAGCTGAATTTTGATGGTCATGACCAGCCCATTGCTTTTATTAGCAGAAGGCTGACCCCCAGAGAGAAAAATTGGTCAGCTATTGAGAGGGAGGCCTTTGCTGTGGTTTGGGCCGTGAAGAAATTGAGGGCATACTTGTTTGGCACTCATTTCAAGATTCAGACCGACCATAAGCCCCTCTTGTGGCTAAATCAGATGAAGGGTGAAAACCCCAAACTACTTAGGTGGTCCATTTCCCTACAGGGGATGGATTTTACAGTGGAGCATAGACCTGGCACTGATCATGGCAATGCAGATGGGCTCTCCAGGTATTTCCACTTAGAGCAAGAAGACTCACCTGGTCAAGGTTAGTTTATTGTCCCAAAGTTTGGGGGGGGGGGTCATGTAGGAGAGTAGGGTCTGCAATCCTATGATCACCCCAGATTTTTGCTTTTTGCTTCACTGGTTTACAAATTTCCCTGGCTGTGGGCCTGCTAATCAGACCCACAGCCTAGCTGTTCTGTCTCTAAATTGACACGTGTACCTTAGGTGCATTTACCAATTGGTACTGGGCCATTTATCAGTCCCTGTACCCAGGACATAGGTGTACCCAGGGCCTACCAGGGGCTGCAGCATGTATTATGCCACCCCTGGCTGGCCATCTAAATCTGACACAACTGGCTGCACGACAGCTGGGGCAAGGTGGTGTAATCACCCTTTGCTTTAGATATAGTATTCCTATATCCACCTCTAAAATGGACACATGTATTCCTATCAGTCACTCCTATGGCAGGCCTTAACAATCCTGAAGGCAGAGTGCTTGGAATTATGTGATATGGTGCTCTGGCATGAGCTGAGCCTGTCTGCAGCTTGCGGAACCAAGTCCTAATAGCTGTTCTATGATAACGCGTACCATATACTCTTAAGTGCATTATAATCCTCGTGGTTATTTGCTATCTTTGGTATCGCTTTATCAAAACATGTCGAGTAAGGTGTCATACGAATTGGAATACTAACCCCTCGCCAATTCTGGCGACGGGGTCAGCATTACACCCTTCTAGAGGGACACGACATGTATGTAACTGTGAACCCCGGTTAAAGTTAACTCAAGCCTCAGCATCACAAAATGGATGCTGCCACCACAGACACAAGTCTGACCTCCTGCTGCTGGGAGTCCTTCCAGCGAGGAGAGCTTGGACAAAGGGTTTCCTGTCAGGGGCGGTGCTAGCACCATCCCAGACAGGGTTTTGTGTATCCCAGGTAGGCAGGGCTGAGAAGGAAGGTGACTGCAAGTGGCTCCCCGTTGCTCATTATGCATCTGCCGGTTTGAACCAGTTCCAGGGGCACACCAGCCCCTGAGCTGGGGAAAGTCCGGACAAGGGAGAGGGGTGTAACCACCCCCCTCCTGGTCCCACCCATGGGCAGGACCTAGTCGCGTGCCAGCCCCTTTCTTTAGTATAAAGGTAAGAGCGGGCCCCCTTCCCAAATTTGATAATTCTGAATCTTGATGACTTTCCACGAAAGAACTCTTGAACCTTTCTGAAGACTCTCCCTTGTGGCTAAGGAGTAGCCACCCGGCACCAGCGGGCACCATCTAAGCGCATGCGGTTTGCTGCAAGTCCATCCTCCGGATCAAGACTGCCCAGCTTGACGAGACCTGGCTTCCCTGGCACCTCTGACCTCTACCTGCATCATCAGCCCAGCTGAGATTCGTGGGTGTGACGAGACCTCGAGGGACCGGCCTACCAGGGGCTGCAGCATGTATTATGCCACCCCTGGCTGGCCATCTAAATCTGACACAACTGGCTGCACGACAGCTGGGGCAAGGTGGTGTAATCACCCTTTGCTTTAGATATAGTATTCCTATATCCACCTCTAAAATGGACACATGTATTCCTATCAGTCACTCCTATGGCAGGCCTTAACAATCCTGAAGGCAGAGTGCTTGGAATTATGTGATATGGTGCTCTGGCATGAGCTGAGCCTGTCTGCAGCTTGCGGAACCAAGTCCTAATAGCTGTTCTATGATAACGCGTACCATATACTCTTAAGTGCATTATAATCCTCGTGGTTATTTGCTATCTTTGGTATCGCTTTATCAAAACATGTCGAGTAAGGTGTCATACGAATTGGAATACTAACCCCTCGCCAATTCTGGCGACGGGGTCAGCATTCCACCCTTCTAGAGGGACACGACATGTATGTAACTGTGAACCCCGGTTAAAGTTAACTCAAGCCTCAGCATCACAAAATGGATGCTGCCACCACAGACACAAGTCTGACCTCCTGCTGCTGGGAGTCCTTCCAGCGAGGAGAGCTTGGACAAAGGGTTTCCTGTCAGGGGCGGTGCTAGCACCATCCCAGACAGGGTTTTGTGTATCCCAGGTAGGCAGGGCTGAGAAGGAAGGTGACTGCAAGTGGCTCCCCGTTGCTCACTATGCATCTGCCGGTTTGAACCAGTTCCAGGGGCACACCAGCCCCTGAGCTGGGGAAAGTCCGGACAAGGGAGAGGGGTGTAACCACCCCCCTCCTGGTCCCACCCATGGGCAGGACCTAGTTGCGTGCCAGCCCCTTTCTTTAGTATAAAGGTAAGAGCGGGCCCCCTTCCCAAATTTGATAATTCTGAATCTTGATGACTTTCCACGAAAGAACTCTTGAACCTTTCTGAAGACTCTCCCTTGTGGCTAAGGAGTAGCCACCCGGCACCAGCGGGCACCATCTAAGCGCATGCGGTTTGCTGCAAGTCCATCCTCCGGATCAAGACTGCCCAGCTTGACGAGACCTGGCTTCCCTGGCACCTCTGACCTCTACCTGCATCATCAGCCCAGCTGAGATTCGTGGGTGTGACGAGACCTCGAGGGACCGGCCATCTTCAAGACTGCACGACGCTTATCCAGCACGACCGCCGAGGGATCCTCGAGTGAGTGCTTTCGGGTTTGAGAAGCCCTAACCCTGAGCAGCTCCAGCACCGAAGTCCAGCCCCCCAGCATCCACGAGATCTGCGTGGGGCCCTTCTGCTCTTTGCTGCTCACTGCGTTGTCCGACTACTTGCCTGCTGGCTTGTGGCCCTCCTGACGACGAACCACAACACTTCCATCGCTGGTCTGGTTGCTCCAGGCTGGCCCTTGCTCCCCTCCAACAGAGGGGCACCCCGGACCCTCCTGGTCCACTCCAGACGCCATCTTGAGTCCACCGTGTGGGCTTGACTTTGCCAAGGCTTGTTGCTCCAATCCTGGTTTCAGCAGCGCCGACAGCAGACACCTTCGTGGGACAGCTCACACCTCCATCCTGGTCGCCGACAACGCCTCCTGGTCCAAGAGACTGCAGAGCCCAGCGTCGCCCACTCACCTGGTCGAGGTGACTTCATCCGGTGCCATCCTGGTGCCCACCTAATCACTGGCTAGTGATTAAGAACTGAGTCCCCTCTGCTTTCAGGTCGTCTCCATCTTCGATCCAGGCTTGGATCACATCGAACTTCATCACTGGTCGCCTGCCAGCAACTTCTTCTTTCAGGCTCCATAGACTGTAACAAGGATTCCCGACGTCTTTTGAACCCTATGCAGCCGGAGCCCCCTGGCTAGGTAACTTGAGCATTTCGGTGCTCCAACGTAGGTTCACTATCTAAGTGTCCAGATCCTTTTTCGTTTTCAGTCTA
Source organism: Lissotriton vulgaris (assembly GCF_964263255.1). NCBI lineage: Eukaryota > Metazoa > Chordata > Amphibia > Caudata > Salamandridae > Lissotriton > Lissotriton vulgaris. The sequence continues at coordinate 145,965 of NW_028243409.1, forward strand.
ACTAGTCGGATTCGTCCGATAACACTAACTTTACGAAATCTAGCATCCATAGACTTTGTCCCGCATCCCGCGTGAGAGTGCACACTCTGCACCCGATCCCCCTAGGCCTCCTGCTCCTAACCTTAGGGTTCAGTAGTGTAGTCCTAGCGATCCTAAAGCCTCTGGATCTTGTTACTTACCTGCTAGTATTTCGCATTCCAATTTTGTAGTATATGGTTTTTCGTGCCACTCGGGCATTTGTGTAAATTGTGCAACTTAAAGTATTTTCTTAAGAGTTTTGTTGTGTGCTTAGCTCCCTGACTCATAAAGAGATCAGGGTAGACTTGTTATAAATAAATATCCTTTTATTTTCATAACAACGTGTGTGGTGTCCTTTCACTTGGTGTTCAAGGGGTATATGTGATGGTATAACAGCTGGCTTAACACGCCCTCTAGAGTTTAGCCTAAAGACTGCTCTTGTCCATGCTACTAGGATAGCTGGTCTATAAGGTTTACTTACAACCAATCATCAATAAGGGTTGTTTGGACTGATACATAGTGATCACTAGAATAGTGAGCACTGCATATCAGGCCAACTTCTCACACTTGGCATCACATAGGATACGCTTGCCTTACACGATCAACCTCAATACATGTAAATTTGGCACTATTAAGTTTCCTATTCGAACATGCACTTTTTACACTGGGTGTAATAACAGCATTTACTGTTTGAAGTGTGGCTAATATTTGTTTATGACGATTCAAATATGCTCTAGTGATTATTTTATTATATGCTTATAGATGACACAAAGTCCCTCGATGAAGGGCGATGCGCTGAAATGCATTGGGCTCAAATTTGAATGAAAACATGTGATGTTATCAATTCAACAAATGAAAAGGCTATGAATGAAATAGCCTAAATTCTAAAATAAATGAGATACCTTGAAGAAAACAGGTGTAAATAACTCTTTCACAACTTAAATTAGAGTGCGGGCATGGTGATGTGCTTTGGAGTCCAGAACACACATATCATTGATGACTGTTACCTTTCTCATATATTGTTATAATGTAACCTGATTTTTTCTTTCCTTATTAACGCTATATTCCATATGAACGTGGAGATTTGCTCTTTATTGCTATCATTTGAAATCAAGTTACTGGTGACAACGATAACCGCACATTGTACGTTGTCCTGTATTGTAAAATCAATAAAACTATGTTTGAAAAAAAATAATATTTTAAATTTAGAAAAATTTTTAAAATTGAAATTAGAAATTTATAATTTGAAATTACAAATTTTGCGAAAATATGTTTTTGAATTGTAAATGATAATGTGTTAATAAAAATATATGTAAATTGTGTATAATTATTTCAAATATTACATTTTTTTAAAATAAATGAAATACATTTTGAAATATATTGTCATTAATTAAATGTATATTTGAATTTTACAAATTTAATTATGAAATATCTGAAAAATATATATTTGTTAGAAGTGAAAATATATTAATGTAAATTTTATACACAATTTGATAAAACAAAATGTAATGTAAATGTAGAAAAACATTATAGGCCCCATTATTAGGTTGTGCAGATTGCCCCCGCCAGGCTGGCGGTAGCCACCGCCAGCCTGGTGGGGGCAATCTGCCCGACATCCACGCTCGTTCCCCCCGCCATATTAGTATGGCGGGGAGAACCTCGGCGGACGGCAAGACTGTCCGCCGCTTTTCCGCCCAAGTCGCCTTGTCGCCGGGGCGGAAAAGGAATAATATGGTGAGCCATATTATGATGGGCCTGGGCAGATGCCTTAAGGCATGCGGTCTTCACTTTGGGGGCCCCCTGCGGGGCCCCAAAGTGAAGGAGGGGTGGGGGTGCACACAGGGGGTACCTGTGGTACCCCCTGCATTTGCATACACAATGCGGTAGGCACCGCACGGTGCCTGCCTCATTGTTTATGCAAATGCATACATGCATTTATGGCATTGTGGCGGGGGGTGCAGAGAGCACCGTTCACCACAATGTTATAAATGCAGGATGCGGCTGCCACTGTGGCGGCCGCATCCTAATTCCACCCACGGGACCCCCGCCCTTCTGGCGGGCGGTCCCTAGTCCCGATAGGATGGCGGGCGGACTAAGTCTGCCCGTCATCCTAATGACCCCCCTACATATTTAAAATATTTACATTATATTTGGAAATCTTTTAGAAATATTATAATGTTTTAATATTTATTTATTAATGAAAAAGTTTAATACATTTTTTATATATTTTAATATTGAAATAAAAATATTAATAATAAAGATTTGTATATATTTGTTTCATTTAATTTGTTTTTAATTTAAATGTAGAAAGAAAAGTTGTATTAATTTCTTATATGTAGTTTTAAAGATATATATATTTTTAAATACTATAAATGAAAGAGTGTATAATAAATATTTATTGTTTATAGTTTATATGGATTTAGAGTTAGAATAGTAAAATATTATGATTTAATATCCAGCATTTTCCCTGAGTTTCATTGGATTTGGAGTTAGAATAGTATATTATTATTGTTTAATATCCAGCACTTTCCCTGATTTTGGGGGATTTGGAGTTAGAATAGTAAATTATTGTGGTTTAATATCCAGCACTTTCTCTGAGTTTCATTCAAATTGGAGTTAGAATAGTAAATTATTATGGTTTACCATCCAGCACTTTCCCTGAGTTTCATTGAATCTGGAGTTAGAATAGTAATATATTATGGTTTATAATCCAGCACTTTCTCTTAGTTTGATTTTAATTGGAGTTGGAATAGCAACTTATTATGGTTTAACATCCAGCACTTTCCCTGAGTTTCATTGGATCTGGAGTTAGAATAATAATTTATTATGGTTTATAATCCAGCACTTTCTCTGAATTTAAATTGTAATTGAAGTTAGAATAGTAAATTATTATGGTTTACCATCCAGTACTTTCCCAGGGTTCTATTGGATTTGGAGTTAGAATAGTAAATTATTATGGTTTAATATCCAGCACTTTGTCTGAGTTTCATTTGATTTGGAGTTGGAATAGTACATTATTATTGTTTAATATCCAGCACTTTCTCTGAGTTTTATTGGATTTGGAGTTAGAATAGTAAATTATTATGGTTTAATATCCAGCCCTTTGTCTGCGTTTCATTGGATTTGGAGTTAGAGTAGTAAATTATTATAGTTTAATATCCAGCACTTTCTCTGAGTTTAATTTTAATTGGAGTTAGAAAAGTAAATTATTATGGTTCACCATCCAGCACTTTCCCTGAGTTTTTTGGGATTTGGAGTTAGAATAATAACTTATTATTGTTTAATATCCAGCACTTTCCCTGAGTTTTCTTAGATTTGGAGTTAGAATATTAAATTAGTATGGTTTAATATCCAGCACTTTGTCTGAGTTTCATTGGATTTGGAGTTAGAATAGTAAATTATTATAGTTCAATATCTAGCACTTTCCCTGAGTTTTATTGGATTTGGAGTTAGAATAGTAAGGGGTCTATTATGATAACAGGCGGATTTTTGCCCCGAAAAATGGAACCGCCCGCTAAGAGTGCGGCAGTCCCGCATGGGAAATTAGGATGCGCCCGTCATACTGGCGGGCGCAGCCTGTATTTTTTGCATTGTGGTGGGCGGTGCTGTCAGCAGCACCTGCCGCAATACAAAAAAGGCATGTGTGCATTTGTGCCTGCCAAGTCATCCATGCAAATGCAGGGTGCCTGCCAGGTCATCCATGCAAATGCAGGGGAGTACCATAGGTACTCCAATGTGCCCCTCCCACCCACAACATCCTGGGAGCCCGCAACACGACCCCAACTGAGGAAACCGCATGCTTTTCCGTGGCTTCCCACTGCCATTCAAAAATGGATGGCGGTGTCTAGCAGACACCCCCACCATAGTCAACACTTTTCCGCCTTGTTGACTCGTTAATATGGCGTGTGAAATGGGAGGTGGGTGGGGGATGATGTTGGTTGGATCGCCACTGCCATGACCCCTTTATTATTATAGTTTACCATCCAGCATTTTCCTATTTGTTTTTTGTAATTGCAGTTAGAATAGTAAATTATGACATTTACATTTTTTTTTACAATTTATTACAATATTAAAAAAATAATACACCTTGTGATGTTTTTTCATTAGGATATTGTAACATTTCTTTAGACATGTTCATCAAATTATATTTTATTACATTGATGTACAAATGTATTTGACAGTTTTAAAACATCTTACTATTTTTATGATATACATTTATAATAGCAAAGTAAAATAGTATAATATTTACATTAATATACAGTATCTTTTGCATTGTTTAATATGTTTTAATGCAAACATTTCAATATTTGTCATCAACTTTTATTACATTTTTATATAATGATTTATAAAAGTGCAGTAGTTGGAATATATATACATTGTACATTTTTTACATTATGTTTTATTATATAGCATATTAAATGTTATTTTAAATAAATAACAACTGGGGGCCGATTTTGATTCGGTAAAATCCGTTAAGAATAGCCGTACGGAGCATTTTTCCCGTACGAATCGTATCCTCGAATGTCCCCGTACGTACGATGCAGTACGATGCATACCCAAAGCAGTTCTCCATCCGAATCGTACCAAAGCCCGTACGACTCGATACTCCGTATAAACCGGATTTGGCACGCGCAGTACGCGATGTCCGTATGGATCGAAGCATCATTTTCCGACCCAGCAAGTACGATTCGTTCAGTCAACACTCCATACGACTCTTTTTTTACAAGAGATCAAAATGTCCGGAAAAGCAGAAATCGACTCGAAGTGCGTGCAAAACAGACCCTCGGTACAGTTCGTACACCCCATGATCGTAGGTGTACGAACCGTACCCCTAAGATCATGAGGTGTATGTATACGAACCGTACCGGGGGTCCGTTTTGCATGCACGATCGTAGGGGTACGAACCGTACCCCTACAATCATGGGGTGTATGAACCATACCCCATGATCGTAGGTGTACCTACCATACCCCTACGATCATGGGGTGTACGAACCATACCCTATGTGATTGTGTGGCTTTGCGTATACGCAACGTTTACCGTACTAATCGCGTATGGATCGTATTTGTCGTGTCGTACGGCACGTTTACGATTCATACAGTTTACTTGGTGGAGAAGCGTGGCTCAATGGTTAGAGCCGCAGACCCTGATGCAGAGGTCTGGCCTGGGACCAGGGTTCAATTCCCGCTTTGGCGGCTCTTGGACTCAATTTCCCCGGACCTGATAATTCACGCCTTGGTGCCTAGTCTAATCATGGGTCCCACTCTGTGACTCTGGGCAATAGCTTGCTTAATCTCCACAACGGCCCCAGCAGCGCTGTGGATGCCTGGCTTCACCTTGGGGGTGCCCAGGAGTGGACATTTCACAGGAAAGCCAGGATGGGTTCCACAGCGGTATGAATACAGCGCTACGAGGCCTCCGGGTAAAAGTGCGCTACATAAATACTCTACATTTACATTTACTTTCAGGGTCCGTATCATACGGATTTGTACGATTGGTACGGAAACGGCTAGGAATTTGAATTGTCGTACGGATTTGTTTCCCAAATTGGAATCGACCCCTTAGTATGTTAAATAATTTACACATTTTTCATTTATATTTTGAAAAGTATATAAAATATTTTTGAACATTTGTATAATATTAGCAAATAAAGAGTGTAATAAAAAAATAATATACATTAATTATTATATTATAATTTTATGTCATAAAAGAATTAATGTAAAATTTACAATTTTCATATATTTATTTTTACATTTAAGAAAAATATATATTACCTTTTTATACATTTTAATATTTTGCATTCATTCCTATGGGGAGTTAGTCCTATTTTTGTTTTAATTATGCTGCCATTTTATTTTCCTTTATTCACTGTTTGAACTATCTACTTCGTTGTTTGGGTCATTTGTGAAGATGGAACCTTGCGGTTGGGAGCTCCTTCCTACACGGTGCGTCCATTGGGCCGTAGGGGCGTAGCCCCAATAAGCCCTGGACGCACCGTGCGTGCACTACACTAATTCAGTAATATTCTCGTAATATAATATTATTCTCTTCAACAGCGCGGGATCATGTGACGTGACGTCAATGCCTCAATGGTATGGTCCGGTCGGACTCGCAGGGGGTGGGGGCAGGGCTGCTGGTCTGCTACAGCTGCTTGAGTGACAGCAGCTGCAGCAGGCCAGCACTGTGCGCATGATACCCCCGGGTTGAGACTTGCCCGCCAATGCGCCGATGCCCTTAGGCATAGAGAAGGGGCTGGAGGTACGGCTTCAGCCGGGCCGGGTTTGAATGACTGCCCAGGGCGAGCAGTCCATGTGCCACCCTAGCCAATCCTGGCACTGCATGCAGCGCCAGGATTGGCTGGCCCACCGTGCACAGTGGCGTAGCTAGGGGGGTCCGGGGGGGCGGACCTACCCAGGCAGCACTGTTTTGGAGGCGGCAAGCCAGCGTACAGTGGAATGTGAAAGGCCGAGCAGATGACCCGTGATGCACAACTCCTTGAGGGTCCTTGGCACGTGCAGGAATGCGCCTTTAGGGCCCCTCATTTCACTCGAGATGGCTCTTATTAAACTCCGGGAAAGCAGGCCGCGCAAACCTCCCAGCAGGCTGAGGAAAATGAATAGTCAGGTGTATTCAGACAGGTAAGACTCACATGAAACATCCGCAAATATACAATTTGCAAGCCTTATTGCAAAATATGCTTAATTCTTGTGTACTTACATAAAATACATTTCTCAGCGACAGCAAGTGTATAGTTTTTTACACACAAAACTTACGCCTGCAACCGGCAGGATACAGGTTCGAGAAGAAAATGTCTTTTTGCGGAAATGCTGTCTCTCAGCAGACATTTTCTGCTCAAGCCAGCCAACTGCAGGCAAAAATCTACTAAATCATGTTTTGTGCAACGTGCCTATGAACTGGGCAATGTGGGTAGCGTACGAGATTACGCTGGCGTAACAATCGTTTTGCAAAGGCCTGCTTCTGAGTCGATGAGAAAGACGAGGTTGTCGCTGGTTATTTATTATCAGATATTTTGGTAGTGGGGCTGAGAGAGAAACACTACAGGATGGGGTGCCTTTGGTTAAGAAACTCATGTCTGTACAGATATCGAGGAGGGAGAGCACAGCATATGGGCGAGGGGATGGTTCTGGGAGGGTGGAGGGCAGACGGACTGGGAGTGGGGGGGGTGGTGATCAACAGTCCGTTCTAATGCCAAGGCCGCAGAGAAGCATTCTGTTACTGTCACTATATGTGTGATCGTTTTTCAACTTTCTACCTAGCAAACCCCTGAAATTTAATTAATAAGGATAATTGCACAGTGTTCTGTTTTCTCTACACATAACACCTCTGAGTCGTCTTACAAAATAGAAAACCGATAAACCTATATGCTGTAATACATACAGAAGAGGGTTTTCCTCCCATGGATATATTTTCCCTTATTATCCTTGTGTTGGCTGTTGAAAAAGAAAACGTCCCCTACATGGCTCCGAAGAGCGGGCACAGCTGGCTCAAACTCCCTGTAATGAGTTTGTGTTGGTCTTGGATAATTTTACTTCAGCTGAGACTTGATTGTTCCTCTTAACTACATCTCGTCACAAGCAGCCAAATGTGTAGTGACTGAAGCAGATGGAACTAAACTCCAGTCAGACTTTACCTCCAAAATAAATCCCTTTGTTCCAAATTAAATCTTCACAGTGACCTCGTGAATCAGTAGCCATTTTTAGGTCTCGCGACCTATCAATGCGCGCAAGCGCATTGAGCGGAGCGAGAATTCATGTCTCGAAAATCCTCGTCAAACCAAGGGCTTCGTTCCTGCGGTTTTCTTGAAGTTCACGTGAATCACGTGAGCAAACAAGCACGCGCATTCACGGCCAGCCCAGCACATCAAAGGGCTTCTCCTCCCCTAATTACTCATGGGCGGCCGCAGGCCGGCCGTACTTTCAGTTTCCCAAAGGCTTCTCCTCCCCTAATTATTCATGGCCGGCCGCAGGCCGGCCGTACTTTCAGTTTGCTTCTCTTCACCAAGAGTTTGTCCATTCATCTTTACTTTATTGAATATTCTAGGCATTAAATCTCAGTAAGCCTTAAGACATATTTAATGAGTGCTTGTTTTGCGAGTTTATTATTTCTTACTTATGTTTTCAAAATATTCAGCCCTAGGCACCTGAACCCGACATCAAAAGTGGGCAGTCGAACCAGAGCAGCTTTCCCTCTAGCAAATGTGATCTTGGCTTCCCGTTTAAGGGCGGGTATACACTTCATCTTGTCCTTATTCAACCCTCGCATGCGTCTAGTCAGTTTCAGGAGGGTGAGTCTAGTACCCCCCATTAGACTTCACGCAAGAGAGAGGGCTGATATCTCTAGCTCAAAGAAACTCGCGGTCCACTTAAGGTATCTGTCATATGTTCTCCCTTGAAATGGAACGCGGGGCTGTTCATGATTACTGAACCCTTGAACCGGAATACGACTCGGTTTTGTAGTGGTATTTCCTTTTGTTCCTGTCTGTCCAGCGGCCTCCACTGTTGCTGTGCTGTTTGTGATCCACGTGGAGGCGGCCGGGTGGGAGGTGTCAGCCAGGGTGGGAGATGCCTTTGAGTGACAGCTGAGCAGGGCTGGGACATTTTGCCCCATCCCCCACCGCCGCCACCGCTGCTGAACATAAGCAGAGCCTTGGGGAGGGCGCCAGCTGGGTCTCTGGGATGTAACAACGGCGCTGCATTCCAGGCTCAGGCAGGGCAGGCCTTCCTCCGGGAGCCCGCACCCGGGGCTTGTAGAGCGGGCCACCAAACTGGCCACTCATTTGAAGTTTCGTTCCCTTTCCACAGCGTTGCAACGCCACTACAGATTTACCACACCTCGGGCGAGGTTTCACTGTGTTAACGTATTTTTGAGAATCTGAATCCTACACGCGATCCACGGCTACACACCTCCTCTTAGTTTTTCAGACCACATCTCCCTCTCATGTTCTCCCTTGAAATGGAACGCGGGGCTGTTCATGATTACTGAACCCTTGAACCGGAATCCGACTCGGTTTTGTAGTGGTATTTCCTTTTGTTCCTGTCTGTCCGGCGGCCTCCACTGTTGCTGTGCTGTTTGTGATCCACGTGGAGGCGGCCGGGTGGGAGGTGTCAGCCAGGGTGGGAGATGCCTTTGAGTGACAGCTGAGCAGGGCTGGGACATTTTGCCCCATCCCCCACCGCCGCTGCTGAACATAAGCAGAGCCTTGGGGAGGGCGCCAGCTGGGTCTCTGGGATGTAACAACGGCGCTGCATTCCAGGCTCAGGCAGGGCAGGCCTTCCTCCGGGAGCACGCACCCGGGGCTTGTAGAGCGGGCCACCAAACTGGCCACTCATTTGAAGTTTCGTTCCCTTTCCACAGCGTTGCAACGCCACTACAGATTTACCACACCTCGCTCGAGGTTTCACTGTGTTAACGTATTTTTAAGAATCTGAATCCTACACGCGATCCACGGCTACAGACCTCCTCTTAGTTTTTCAGACCACATCTCCCTCTCATGTTCTCCCTTGAAATGGAACGCGGGGCTCTTCATGATTACTGAACCCTTGAACCGGAATCCGACTCGGTTTTTAGTGGTATTTCCTTTTGTTCCTGTCTGTCCGGCGGCCTTCACTGTTGCTGTGCTGTTTGTGATCCACGTGGAGGCGGCCGGGTGGGAGGTGTCAGCCAGGGTGGGAGATGCCTTTGAGTGACAGCTGAGCAGGGCTGGGACATTTTGCCCCATTCCCCACCGCCGCCACCGCTGCTGAACATAAGCAGAGCCTTGGGGAGGGCGCCAGCTGGGTCTCTGGGAGGTAACAATGGCGCTGCATTCCAGGCTCACGCAGGGCAGGACTTCCTCCGGGAGCACGCACCCGGGGCTTATAGAGCGGGCCACAAAACTGGCCACTCATTTGAAGTTTCGTTCCCTTTCCACAGCGTTGCAACGCCACTACAGATTTACCACACCTCGCTCGAGGTTTCACTGTGTTAACGTATTTTTGAGAATCTGAATCCTACACGCGATCCACGGCTACACACCTCCTCTTAGTTTTTCAGACCACATCTCCCTCTCCTTTTTCATGCAGAAATGCGCCAGTGGAAAGTCGGGGCTCATACTCGCTTCTGTCGCAGCCTCTTTAGTTCACCTCTAAGAACCACACACACAACCACACACACAACCACACACAACTACACACACAACTACACACACGCAACCCCACACACGCAACCCCACACACAACCCCACACAGAACCCCAAACACCCACACACACCCCCAAACACCCACACAACCCCACACACAACCCCACCACCATACACGCATACAACCACTCACACATACAACCACTCACACATACAACAATACACGCATACAACCACTCACACATACAACCACTCACACATACAACCACTCACACATAACACCACCCACACATACAACCACTCAAACAATTACACACACAACAGCACACACACAAACACACACATCTGTTGCCCTCACTCTATCTATTGCCCTCACTCTACCTCTCTATCGCCCTCACTCTCTATCATTCTATCTATCTATCGCCCTCACTCTATCTATCGCCCTCACTCTATCTATCGCCCTCACTGTCTATCTATCGCCCTCACTCTGTCTATCTATCTATCGCCGTCACTCTGTCTATCTATCTATCGCCCTCTATCTATCTATCGCTCCACCACAGCATCACTTAGGGGCACCAAGGCATCACTCAGCACCACCACAGCATCACTCAGCACTACCACAGCATCACTGGTTCAAATATGTTCTCTCAATGTTTGAAGATTTATTGCAAATGTCACAAAAAAAGTTAATATTTCACTTCTGTTCTTGGATTTTAGTCACTGAACATAATCTTCACAACAGTTATTTACAAAGGTTTAAGCTATTGCCATTAAAAATTACAATCACTTTTATTTAAGTATTATTTAAAAAAATTAAAAGCCAATGTTAATTGTAATATCAATACATCTAAGTAAAGGCAATACAAAACATGTGACATTACAAATACTAAAAGTGTCACATATGCTAAAGTTAAAAGTATTGGCATTGTAAATCACAAAACATAAATATAAAATGTCATTTACAAAACCAATAGCTCCAACTTTCCTACTGCGAGACCTATTGGCAACGCCAGTGCTTGTTATTTCTGCGAGGCCAGCAGGCTGTAGAGGAATGTTTGGGGTAATGCGGAGCAATATATGTCAGCAAAATATTTATATACAAGTAAAATGTATCCTTCTCATTTTATTCACTTCCAAACTAATGCTTGAAATGATGTTAACATTTAGCATGACATATATAGAAGGTAAAAATCGCATTCCTGTTCCCTCGTGTAGGTATTGAAAGGACAAACATTGAATAGCCATGAAAGAGCGCTCATTCAATGAAACTTCACGGGAGTCACTCGAGCAAATGGACCATTGTGATCAATCATTCTTAGCATCAAATAAATTATGATTTAAATTGCACCAGGCATAAACCTGCAAGTGCCCTGTATAAGAAATGACCCTGATGGTCATTTTAAAGTATTGGCATTTTAATGATCATGTTCAGGAGTCAGTACGAGTGACGGTATGTTTTAAAGCAAACATTTCTGTGCAGTGCCATATGTATTTTTTAGACTACTTTTACAGCCTGCTGAACAACACGCACTAGTGCAGGTACTCTTAGATAGCGCAGGCTTTTTAAGGCTCACTCTCTCAAAAAGTATATATATTTGAAATAAAACTGCCTACAGCCGAGTTGTGGCCCTAGGCTATGTGTACTTTAATCAATCTTTTCTCCTGAGGCTTGCATGCACCCCCAAGCTTAATTGTCTTAATGTTAATTGCTTAGACTTGCAATGCAACGTAGCTTCAGCCTCAGGTTGTTAATAAATAACAGGCAGCGCCGCACACCCTGCTGTTATGAGCGAATTAATTTTTATCAAATTGCTCAATGTGTCTTTTTGAGATAAATTACAGTCTGCAGAGGGTTTGTGACCTCTAAGCTATGCGTGTACCCTTCCATTTCCAGTACTTTGCTGCCGTTTTGAAATTGTCTTACAGTTCTCTTTGCTCAAATGGGTGTAATTTCTGATATTTATGTTTCTGTTGCTTTTATTGCTTGATTTTCCTTGTGAAAACAGTGTCACACTTAGCAATCTGAAACCTTGGCAGCTGTGCTCCCTTTATGTCTGGCCTGCTATTGTTACCTGTACTTCCGGTGCAAGCTGCCCCCCTCCACGTGCACAAACCATGAGCTGAACATTGCAGGCATTTCCCAGCAACTGCAGAAATGTAGACATGGCCGCCGGTTGTACAGTGGGGTATCGTTGAACATTCCATAAAGTATAGAACCCTGTGTATGCTGGTAATTTCTCCGTTTTTATTTCTTTATTTGAAATTTTATACCACACGTAGACGACGTCAAAGTACTCTACAGTTATTTTTTTACAAAAAAATGTGAGAAATGATTCCAAATAATAAACAGCCTGGTCTCGACCCTAAGGCTACGGTCAATTATAGGCCTATCTCTTTGTTGCCTGCTCTTACGAAAATTGTGGAGAAGCATGTACACACGGTGCTCTCCAATTTTCTGGAAACACACGAGATTCTGCATGCCACCCAATCCGGCTTCTGCCCAAATCTCAGTACAGAGACCGCGCTCCTAGAGGTCTCAGAAACCATCAAAGGGGTTCTGGACGCTGGGGGCAAAGCCATGCTGGTGATGTTGGATTTGTCGGCGGCTTTCGACACCGTCCCCCATGACGGCCTTCTCGCAAGACTCTATGAGATTGGCCTGCGGGGGACGGTGCTCAGCTGGTTTTCATCCCTTCTAGCTGGCTGCCGGCAAACGGTCTGGGCCTCCACAGATTCTGCCGTGATGCCGCCTTTGGGAGTCGGGGTTCCACAGGGCTCCATACTGAGCCCGACCCTTTTTAACATCTTCATGACCCCTTTGGCGGCGCTGGCGGAGTCGTTCGGGGCCCAGATCGTATCCTACGCCGACGACACCCAGCTCCTCTTCTCTTGTAAGAGAGGAGGAGACTTTGATGGAGAGAGTATCCGGGATTACCTTGGGGCTGTTTTCAAATGGTTCCAGCTGAACAGCCTCAAGTGCAATTCCGATAAGTCCGAGGTACTCTTCTTCGGGTGTGCTACGGAGCCAGACTGGCAAGCTTGGTGGCCCATTAACATGTTCCCTCCGTCTTGCTCATCCCAAATTGCTAAGAACCTGGGGGTCAAGATGGACAAGGGTCTGACGTTAAGATCCCAGATCCTTGGTGTGACGGGCACATGCTTCGGCCTCCTTAAGATGCTGCGGAGGTTTCTACCTCTTCTGTCTGAGGAACATAGGAAGCTGACTGTGCAGGCTCTGATCGGCTCTAGGTTGGATTATTCCAACGTTCTCTACCTGGGCCTGCCAGAGTACCTGCTGCAGCGGCTCCAAGTTGTGCAGAACGCGGCCGCGAGGGCCATTTTTGGCCTTAACAGGCGAGCCAGTGCAGCTGGCTTGTTGCAGACTCAGCTCTTCATGCGGTGGGAGCGAAGTACCTCCAAAGGAGACTTGCCTTCTACCATCCGGCTTGCTCTCTTAGGTCAGAATCTCTGTTCCTGGCGGCTGTGCCGCGAGTGAAGAGAGCCCGCATTGGAGGCCGCTCCTTCGGACTGCTGGCGCCACAGTTGTGGAACACCTTGCCGCTAACACTCCGGGGAGCCACCAGCCTACTCGCATTTAGGAAAGGCCTCAAAACCTGGCTGTTTACCCTTTAGGCTGTTCTGCTGTTCTCTCTGTTTTCTTTCTGTTTTTCCCCCCGTTTTTTATCACTGTGTTGTGTTATTTTGCTGTAGGTCTCCTTATTTAAAGCGCCGGGACACTCTTTTTGAGTAGCCGTGCGCTATACAAAAACAAATATAACATAACATAACAAACATACATATTTACAAAGAAATGTTCAGGGTGACGTCAGAGCATTTTGCAATTTGTACATACATATTCTGAGAAATGCATCCAAATCATACAAATCCATGTTAGCAAAGATGTGTTGTCTCATAGTGAACGTTAAGTCGTCAGTTTGTTCTTCACGCTACAATATTTGATTTAAGAATTGCACTGCATATGTGGCAGTGCAGGTGCTGAAGAGAGCTACAATTAAATGTCACAAATGTAAGTGTTAGTATGGTGGCAGTCTGTGTGTTCTCCTTTGTACTGCCGGTCACCAGTGTATTTAACTGTATAACCTTGGACCGTGTCATGTATGTGCATATAACTTGCATGATCGAGGTAACTATTAGCGGCAATACTACGTGTCTCTTTGTCCTTTTTCCCCTGATATCCCTCCCCTCTTCCCCAGGGGCAGCACTCTGAGGGATCGCCCCTGGGCGGCACAAGCTCTAGCTACGCCCCTGACCGTGCAACATCCATTATTGGATGCCGCGCGTAGGTGGGCGGGGGCAGAGTGGCGCGACCCCGGGCAGGAGCCAGGAGGAGAAGCAAGCAGGCCCCGGTGTCGTGGAGTGTCAGTGTGTTCCAGTCCTGGTGTGCTCTCCGTCGCTGCCTGTCTGGGTGAGTAGTCTGTCCCTTGAGTATCGGTTAGTAATAGTTTGTCAGTCACCGGACTACCTCGGACATCACTATAAGTCTGAGTTTTTTTTATTAAACCCACCCAGTTCTGTAGCTTGCGTATTTCTATGATTTGTATTCATTTTTGTAAGTTGCGTGTTTTCTGCTTTTGATTTTATGTTTAATTCTCTATCGGGTCTCGATTTAATATTCTACGCTAATTATCTAAACCGAATTATAGCCCTGGTTTAGTTCTCTGCGCTAATTATATAAAGTGAATCGTAGTCCTTAGTGAATGAACGCTGCACGCTGGACCAGGAAGATGACATCAGAGCCCAGGCCAGCTCCTAGTCGAAACCACTCCGAGGGCGAGTGTTTTCACCCCTGCTATTTTGAGGTTTTGCCGCCTTGATCATTAGGAGTCTGAGAGAGCCTTTCTTTCTCTCTGCGACCGACACTGCCTCTGCGAACAGGTGGCCAGCCTGCAACAATTCAAGGCCGCGTAGTCTAGTGCAAAAAAAATGTATATACTTTTGAAAATGCAGCCATATATTTTTGTTTAGAGTGTTGGCGACATTTTAGGAGTAGACGTTCATGAAAGAGGTTTGTAGCATCCAATGCATGCTTGTTTTGGACCAGACAGGACATTTGCATGCTGCATGTGGGCATACACTGGTGCGTGGAGCACAAATGGGAAGCCCGTGTTGGCACGCTGGCATAGCCATTGGAAGACTCCCTCCATGTATGCTGTTAAGTGGGCATGTCTTTGTAGGGTCTGGTTGAGGGTAGATAAGGGGCCTTCAGGGTCAGTGTGTGCTGCAGGTACACTTGAGTCCCCGGTGGCATACTGTGGCTGTCTACAGAGCTGGGGGGAGGAGGGTGTGGAGACAGAGAGAGAGAGATGGTGAGCAGCCGTTGAGAGAAAGGGATCTGTGTGTACACCCTGGGAAATATGAGTTGTACATTTGAAGTAATCCGATCTGGACTATCATCTCTGCTAAACCTTCCCAAACCAAGGCCTAACTCGAACCAAGGGGAAGAGACTTCACCTCTAACCCCCCTTCAAATATTATAGCTACATCCACATCTTTCTTCAAGTCTGATCCTAAACCCATGTACTTACATCTTAACACATAAATACCTCCGCCCAACCCCTTCAGCCCAAATCTAAACTCCTAACCATAAATCATTTCAACTAAACCTAAACCCACACACTTAAACAAGGAAAGCAGGTGGGTCTGCATGTTTGTGTGTGATTAGAGTTCAGTGTGTGTGCTTGTGCGCATCCCATAATGTGTAGAACAGGGGTAGTGTGTGTGGAGGGAGCACAAAGGCATAGTGCGAATGTCAATATAAGTGGTTTGTGTGTGTGTGTGCGTGAGAGATGGGAGAATAAAGGTAAAGGGAGACTGCATGCATTTGTGCTAGCTGCAGGCAACGTGTGTGACAATATCAGGGAAAATACACAATAAAAACCCTCCCAGCAGGTAATAAAACAAGCCAAAAACTTTCTTACACTCTGACCTGTCAGATTAGCCCCTCGGGCACTGCCTGATTGCCCCTAAGGCCAGTCCAACCCTGGGCAGCAGGGAAAGTGTGAACATGGACAGTGTGGGTGAGGACACACTAGATCAAAGTACAACAGCGTGTCCCATCTGGGAGATGTCCCCTAGTCACAGCTCATATCACGGGGTAATATGAGCTGTGACTAGGGGACGTCTCCCAGATGGGACACGCTGTTGTACTTTGATTTAGATGCACTCCAGCACGGAGGGTGCACCCTAGAGTACGCTGGAATTGAATATTTAGTGCAAACAGAGTGTGCAAGTGGGACTATTACTATTACACTAGGGCATCGTATATCTGTATAGAAGAGAGTGTAGATGCGGGCAGACAGGCATGGCCTACACGTCCCTGCGGGAAGCATGTTCTAGTGTGGCCTCACACGAAGCATGTGTGCATTCAAGGGTAGTGACTGAGTGCATACAGCGAGTGTGTTTGTACAAGGAAAGTGAGTCTGTGCATATATTAAGCGTGGGCGCCTATATGCAATAAAAGTCAGTGTGCACGTGCAGAGTTTGTCTACCTACATTAAAGAGTGTGCTGGGCTTGTGCTTACTGCCATAGTGTGTGGCTGTGTGCGGGCACATAAAGGGAGCTTGGCATGGGCATGATTGTCGTGGTATTGTTTTAACAATCAGCCCAGTCTTATCAGATTGGTGTCAGACCGCACATTTACACATTTAGTTAAGGTTGGTTTGAAACATAGTGCAGCTCTTTGTCGCCCTGACTTCTCTCTATTATCCAGCAATGTTGATAGATGCTGAGCTGTCTTCATTAACATCATTTCACTCTCACCCCTACCTTCTCTCTAACAGCACTCCCTTTAAAATTGAGTTGAATGTCATTATCACACTTCTGTAAAGCCATCTTTGTTCCTTTCTGCCACACTGTATATCAGCAGTCACTGAGTTGGCTTTTAATCATATCGCATTACTTCATTGGGGTTTCTTCTCGTTCACTGTTGGGTTGGCTTTTGATCATTTTATACCGCCCTCTTTCCCCCCTCTTTTCTCTGGTGTGATCCATCGGCAGCTGTTGGGTCAGCCTTTGATCGTGTCTTGTGTGGTCCTCCGTGCTCCCACTGTTCTCTGGTGTGGTCCATCGGCAGCTGTTGGGTCAGCCTTTCATCGTGTCTTGTGTGGTCCTCCGTGCTCCCACTCTTCTCTGGATTGGTTCATTGACCGCTGTTGGGTAGGGTGTGTTGATTGAAAGACGGTGCAGAGCTCACTGGACTTTAAGGGCAGACACTGTACCCTCATTTTGCACTTGCAAGTGTTTTTCTGCACATAGCGGTCACCCACATACAGCCACTCACCCGTACACAGAGCCACCTACACACACACAGAGCCACCTACACACACACAGAGCCACCCACACAACCACAGAGCAACCCACACACGCAGAGCCCCACACACACAGAGAGCAACACACAGGGAACAGGGGGCAGGAAAGCAAGCACAATGAGGGAACAGGGGGTAGGAAAACAAGCACAACGAGGGAACAGGGGGCAGGAAAGCAAGCACAACGAGGGGGCCATATTTTTGGGACAAGGTCACGACATATGAAGTAGATCACCTATTTTAACTTATCACAATCTCGCCAGCGCAGCGAGGCGCACTAGCACTAGGGTATTATTTGTGGAGTTTCGCCAGATGTATATAAAAGTCCTACAGTCATTTAAAATGTGTTTCTTTGCCAGAAAAGTGTGGAGTGCCTCGTTTGCTCCCACCTTAGGTGTGAATATTGTTGATCTGAGATTTTCATGAAAGTCTTATAGTCTGAATTCAGCACCTGAGCGTAATAGGACAGAATGTATGAAGCTCTGTGGTTATACTGAATAAGCAGCTACCTATGTTATGCCATCTAATAATGTAATAACTGCACTTCCACAATTGCTTTATTAACCTTCCTGCTTTCTCAAATTTGCTTGAAAATGCACGATTTTTCTTCTTTTATTTCAAAATTTTCTTGGGGGGGGGTTACCCCCCAAACCCCACTTTTGGAGTTCGGGCTCGCGCGCTGTGCACGCTCGCTACGGTGCTGTATGCAAATCACATTGCGCCCCACCCTTTCCAATGTCACCAACGGCCCCTGCTTCCTACGTTCCTGTAAGTTTACTTTTCATTACTTTTAAGTTCATTTTAAGGAAGTGTTAAGTTAGTGGTAGTGTTAATGTCTTTGTAAAAGTGTTATTTAACCTTTTTTTAGGAAAGCTGTATGTTGTTCACATAGGTTAGTGATATCATGGTTTATTTACTATCGAAGGTTGTTACTGTGCAATGTTATTTTATTTATTATTTTACTATGTGTGTTTATAGTTATTAAATGTTGTTATTTCGATTTGTGGGATTATATATTTGTTATGGGTGGGTGTTGTTTGCTTGTATTTACAGTCTCAGGCTTTGGTGAACAGATGGAATGGTCCATGCGTTTTTTTTTTAAAATAAAGGAAATTGTTGTTTCTTGTTTTAAAACAAGTTGCTATACATTTCCTTTTTTTCTTTGGGTTATTGGAGTGTTTTTTACAGTGAAATATTTTTGAGTTTTTATGGTTTTGTTATCAAGAGGATTGCTGCTTGGGAGTTTTTTTTCTAAAGTTGTATTTTTACATTTTTGGGGGTATTTCATTATTACATTGATTATTTTTGCCTTGGATTGTTTTTTATTTCATCTATTTCAAGGATATTCTACAGCTACAAAACTGTAAGTTGTTTTTAACATTATTGAGGGTGGGCAATGCCTATTTGTGCATTTTATTTTTTGATTAGTTATATTATGTCGTATGATATTTAGTTATAAAGAAAATTTCATGACATAATTTAACTAATAAAAAAATAAAAATACTTGGGGGCCCATTATGATGTTGGGCGGATTGCCCCGTCAGGCTGGCGGTAGCCACCGCCAGCCTGGCAGGGGCAATCCGGCCAACATCATCTCCAGAATTCCCCCCGCCATAGACGAATGTGTGCCTGTGTGGCAGGCGCATCCTAATGCTCATGGCGGTCAGTCTCGTTTTGCACGAGGATGGCGAGCGGGCAAAGTCCGCCCGCCATCCTAATGGGGGCCTTTGTTTCTTTGATATTTGTTTTACCTCAAAGAATAGATTTTGCTATTAGGTCTATGTATTATAGACCTTGGATATTTGGATACATTCTTGTTTATTGCTGGAGGTATTCGTACATATTAATTGTTTGTTTACTCAGTTTTGGTCCTATTTTGGTTAGAGATTGTTCCACTCTGAGCTCTTGGTAACTTTGGGGCCGATTATGTTGGCGGGAAATCCGCGAACGCCGGGCCGTCGGTGAGGACCCCCGGCCCGGCAGTCGCGGATTTCCTGCCATCACCCTGAAAATTCCCACCGTAAAAAAAGGTCATCTGCCATGCCCACATGAAGTGCATTTCCATAATCTAATCTGCTGATGAGTAATGCCTGTGTAACCGCCCTTCTACGTTATTATTATTATTATTATAATTGCATTTTTGAGCGCGCAGCTACCCGGAGGTTTCCCGGCGCTAAAGAAAAACAGAAAATGAGATAGGTTTAGAGGGGATCCGTACACCAATTAAGTATTAAAAAGCTATGTCTTGATTCCTTTACGGAATGTACAGTAACAAATTTCAGATCGTAAGGATTGGGGCATAGAATTCCATAAGGAAGGTGCCAGCAGAGCAAACGAGCGGCCGCCCATTTTGACTCTGTTGACCCGGGGGATCAGAAACTTGTCTTGTGTGGAAGATCTCAGCGTACGGTAGGGAACGTAATACTGGACTAAAGAGGAGAGGTATCTTGGGGCCTTACCCATTTTAATATGGTGCATTATGCAGAGAGCTTTAAATTTTACTCTGCTCTCAATGCGCAACCAATGCAGCTTACATAGATGGATAGAGGCCGATGACCTGGCAGGCAAATTGCAGAGAAGGTGGACTGCCATGTTCTGGACCACCTGGAGTTTCTGTAATACCTCCTTACAAGCACCCAGAAGCAGAATGTTCCCGTAGTCCAGGCGTGAGGTGACAAGAGCCTGGACTACTGTCCTCAGGGTATCAGCTGGAAGCATCCACGTGATTTTTCTCAGCCACCTAATGATGGTAATACAGGTGGCAGAGACTTTTACAACGTGTTGCTTGAATGACAGCTGGTTGTCAAAAAGAACCCCGAGGTTGCGAACTGAGGTTGAAGGGGTAGGAGAAGGGCCCATCTGGAGGGGCCAATGTTGAGGGCCCCAGAGCGAAGTGTGAGGGCCGAATAGAAGTAGCTCTGTTTTATCTCCATTAAGCTTTAATTTATGACTGTGCATCCAGGTGGCAATTCGTTCCAACCCAGATTGCAAGGAAGACGTGGGAAGGTGTTTGTTGGTGGAAAGCGAGTAGACGATTTGTGTATCGTCTGCGTAAGAGTAGATCGTGAGGCCTGCTTGCTCTGCCAGGAAGGCAAGAGGTCTCACATAGAGATTAAAAAAAAAAAAAAAAGGGCTAAGAATAGATCCTTGGGGCACACCGTGGGGGGAGGAAAAGACAGAGGAAACAGACGAAGAAGAAAAGACTTGAAAAGTGCGGTTGGAGAGAAAGCTAGCAATCCAGGCCAGGGCGGAACCATCAATACCCACCGATTTCAAGGTGGACAGCAAGATGGAGTGGGAGACGGTGTCAAAAGCGGCACTCAAATCTAACAAAATGAGTTCCACTGTCTCCCCACTGTCCACCTGTTTTCTAATGGTCTCCGACACACCAAGAAGCGTGGTCTCAGTAGAGAAGCCGGCCCTGAACCCGTATTGAGAACAGTGAAGAAGATTAGAAGATTCAACATAAGTAGTGAGAAGAGAGTTAACGTGTTTTTCCAGAACCTTAGAGTAGCAGGGAAGCACGTTCTAGTGGGATCCATGGAAAAACCCTTCTTAGGAGTTTTAAAATCGCAAAACCTCTTCCACTCAGAACCCGCACATGATCCTGCGTGGACAGGGTGTTGTCGATGTTCATGCCCAGATTTTTTGTGCATTGTTTAGGCACTGGAGCATCACCCAGGGATTGTGGCCATCCCAGATTAAATTAGCTCCTCCGAAAAGCAATATTTCCGATTTGCCTGCGTTAAAATTAAGGCAATGTTTAGACATCCAGGTTGCCATCTCTGAGAGGCAGTTATTTAGCTTAACCCTTGTGTCCTCAAGCCTTTCTTCAGTGGTTATCATCAGCTGTGTGTCATCCGCATAGGAACAGATGCTGAAGCCCCATTTCCTACTTATCAGTGCCAAAGATGACACATAGGCATTGAAAAGTGTTGGGCTCAGGGAAGCTCCTTGGGAACACCACAGCTGATGCTTTTTGGACTTGAGGAGCGCTGGCCCATTTGTACCATCTGAGTTCCGTCCCTCAAAAAGGAGTTACGCCACTGAAGAGCTTTGGCATGGAGGCCCTTTTCACAGAGAATCTACAACAGCAGATTATGTGAGACCGTGTTGAATGCTGCCGACAGGTCCAATAAGATCAAAACAACAGCCTTTCCATGATCAGTCTGTGATCTTATGTCGTCTAGGACGCCTAGGAGAGTGGCCTCTGTACTGTTAGTGGCTCTAAAGCCAGTCTAAGTACAGTCCAGTAGTTTATTAACCTCCAGGTAGTTAGACAGTTGTCTATTTACCAACTTTTCTAGGACCTTAGAAAGCTACGGAGCTGGGAAATGGGTCGGTAGTTCTCTGGGTTATGAACATTTGTTCCGGCTTTCTTCAGCAGAGGAGTTACCGCAGCCTGCTTCCATATTTCTGGAAATACTGCTGTTTCCAGGGATCTATTAAGTAGAGGAGTAACATAGGGACATATTATTGGTGTGATCTGGGAGAATATAAAATGAGGGCATGGATCAAGGGGGATCCTGATTTTACTTCCAGCATGGCTCTCGCAACCTCTGGTTCTGTAAGAGGGGAGAAGTTGCCCATCTGTGTTTGCCTAGTGTATTGGACAGTGTGCTAGAATGTGTAATGATTGCCTAGTGCACTGGAATGTGAGCGGAATGTTTATCTAGTGTATCGGACAGTGGACAGGAATGTTTGCTTGGTGCACTGGGCAGTGGGCTGAAATGTTTGCCAAGTGCACTGGATAGTAGGCTGCAACGTTTTGCTAGTGCACCGGACAGTGGTCTGGAATGTTTGCCTAGTTCACTGGGCAGTGGGCTTGAATGTGTGGCTACTGCACTGGGCAGTGGGCTGGAATGTTTGGCTAGTGCATGGACAGTGGGCTGCAATGTTTGGCTAGTGCAACGGACATTGGGCTGGAATGTTTACCTAGTTCACTGGGCAGTGAGCTGGAATGTGTGGCTAGTGCACTGGACAGTGGTCTGGAATGTTTGGCTAGTGCACTGGACAGTGGGCTGGAATGTTTGCCTAGTTCACTGGGCTGGAATGTGTGGTTAGTGAACTGGGCTGGAATGTTTGGCTAGTGCACCAGACAGTGGGCTGGAATGATTGCCTAGTTCACTGGGCAGTGGGCTGGAATGTGTGGCTAGTGCACTGGACAGTGGGCTGCAATGCTTGGCTAGTGCACTGGACGGTGGTCTGGAATGTTTGGCGAGTTTGTTGGACAGTGGCTGGAATGGGTGGCTAGAGCACTGTAGTGTTTGACTAGTGCACTGGACAGTGGGCTGGAATCTTTGGCTAGTGCACTTTACAGTGAGCTGGAATGTTTGGCTAATGCATTGGCCTGTGGGCTGGAATGTTTGGCTATTGCATTGGACGGTGGACTGGAATGTTTGGCTAGTGCATTGGACAGTGGGCTGGAATGTTTGGCTAGTGCACTAAACATTGGGCTGGAATGTTTGACCGGTATACCGGACATTGGGTTGGAATGTTTAGCTAATGCACTGGACAGTGGGCTGGAATGTTCAAGGTGTGCATTGGACATTGGGCTGGAGGTCTCATGGCCAATGACCCTCGTCCTTTCGTGTGGTCTGCAGGTGAGGCATGCTGCACCAGGCCTCGCCACTATTGGCTAAACGGATGCATCATTGCAGCCGACAACGAGCCTCGTGACGCAGCCACGTTAAAGCGCGGGCGCCTTGTATCGTGTTTGCACCTCCCACCGGTGTTACATTGACACTGGAGGTGGGGGGTGCTGCACACACTGGCGCAGAAGTGCAAGCTTCAGTCAGTACTGTACGACAGTTTGTAGCACCGCGTCAGTCACACCCTGCGAGGCGCTATCAGCACCTTGAGGTGAGCACGTGCCCAGGCGTAGACACACGTGCTAAACTCCAGGGATGCTCTATATGCAGCGTGATGACGCGTTATGTGCACCCTGCAATCATGCCCGATGGCCTTGCACGCTCGGCTGCTCATACTCACCCCCTCCCCCAACACCCCTCCTTTCCCACCCCAGCCTTGCACACACACTCTGGTGTAACCCTGAGCTGCCCCTACCCTCTACAGACCCCTCGGAGGGCTCTAATCCGGGAAAATACTTCCGGCTGCCCGGCGGACAAAGTCCCCAAGATTGCACCCTGTTATTCACTTCCTGTCTCGAGTAAATGCGCCCCTTCGGCCTCTCTCTCTGCAATTAAAAGCTCACTGAAGAATCAACTGCTGCTAACGCAGCGCTCCACTCCCGACCCCGGAGCTGCCTTCTACTAGGTAAAATGCTAACATTTGAACTGGGGGAGCTGGGTTCTTACCCTCGCTACGGCCCCATGTGTGATCCTGGGCTGTCTGCATGTGTCAAAAAGGTGTTACTACGTCAAATGTCATTTCATTGTGAAGTTGTAAACACATGTAATAACATGATGAAAACTCTGCCCATCGTATCTTGCCACCCACAATCCTGTATGACTTCGGACCCCCACCCCCATTTGTTGGTGCCAGCGAGGTCTGCACTATGTAAACACCAGGGGCCTTATTTATGACTCCTTGCGACACTTTTATGCTGCTGTTCTGTCTCTTTTTGTGACACACAAGCAGCATAAAACATGCGCCACGTTGTGCCTTATTTACGAAGTGACGCATCCAGGCAGATGCGTCACTTTGTAAACCCCTGCGCTACTTTATACCTGCGTCAGGTATAATGTATGCAGGGGGGTGGGCGTTCCTCCATACAATGGGCTCATAGAAGTGGCGCAGTGAAATCTACCAGATTTCACTGCGCCACTTCTGGGACGCCACTGCGTCAAACCTTACGCCTGCCTCATGGCAGGGGTAAGACTGACACAGGCCTTTTCCATGGGGCTTGCCCCATGTGAAAGGAAACATTGCAGGAGTTGCGTCTGTTTTCAGACCACGGCAATGCGTCACTCTTGCGCCTACAGATACATTAGTAATACTGACGTATTTGTAACTCCTTGCGACATGGAGCACTGTATATTAAATATACTTTAAAAATACTTTTACTTGTATTTTGAACATCTGTAAATGCACAGATTGCTACCTCACACTATTTGGGTGGACAACCAGTGTCACCTTCGATCTTTGAGTTTTGACTCATGTAAATTGTGTATCTGGATCCTTCCTCTATATTCTATCAATATTATCGACCATAGTGCATTAGTGCACTCTCCCATTGTACCCTACCCTTATATATTATCAGTATTATGCCTATTCTTACACCTTGTACCTCACAATTTACCGTATGTATTTGCCCTACTGCTCACTCTCATATCCTGGATAGGCTGGTTGATTACTAGTGCCACTGTGTAATTTATAACTTATTACTGTGTATCCTACTGTATGCACCTGTTTCTCTGCACACATGTCTTTCTGCACATTGGTACTACTATAGTCCACTACTGCATCCTCCCATACCCACCTAATCCTGCAACGCAACATGGACCCCATCGGCAAACACACATACAAAATCAACTACCCACCATCACTCACCAAAAAAGCCGCCAAACGCTTTAAACACAACTTCCTTAGGTCACACTCGGAAACGCCCTTTGCTGACACCTACTTCTCACCGGTTAACGGATCCCTGAACACCGATATCATCTTCCACACCACACGCAGAGCTCAATGGAGAAAAGCGTTCTTCACCCTACTCACCGTCTCCTCCACTAGAAAATCCGCTCACTGCCAAACTCTCTCCATCTCACCATCCCAAGTCTTTCCAGGCAGAGCCACCATCACTATTTACAATAACGGGATTGTCCTATCACAATCCACAGACAGGAACCTGGAACTGCTAGACAACATGTTCCCCACCTTCAAAGAACACCTCTCCAATTCACGGACAAACACGCATATCTCCCCCAATCCCACCAACCATGACCTCTCAGCTACATACCTTTCAATCAGGGACACACCTACCACCCCTGACCTCCCTACCCACAACCCCACTATCCCAATTCAGCACTCCATCACAGACACAGATCGCTCCCCCTCATACACCGCTCTTTCCCCCGCCCCCTCTACCAACTTGCGGACCTCCACACATACCCTCAACACGCCTATCACACCTACAGAGGGCATTAACACCCCGCTCGTCGCTGACAGCACAGTCCCCACCCATAACACTCCTAACTTAGTCCAGCACCAGAATAACACGCATTCCGACAATTCCCCCCCTTTATCCCCCCCATTCTCAGTCCTCACTACCCTCTAACCAACTTCGCAGAACGTACTCCCTCTCCTAATTTAACTCCCCCTCCCCTCAACAGGACCATCTCCAATCCCACTTCCCCTCCTACTCTCAGCCCCTACTACCCTCCCTACACCCCCACCACGGCTACCAATCTCCCAGCCTACACCTTGTCCCCCCCGCCTACCGCCAATGCCCCCACACATAACACCAACTTCCTCCCTACCTCATCCACACCCCTCCCGTCCAAAACCTCTCGCCTCCCTAACCCCATCCCGCACACCAACACAACGCAGACTTGCCCGAACACCAGCCCTCCCTCCCACCTGCACACGAATTCCCTGGCCAGCCATTCACCCCTGACTGCCACTCCCACCCCCACCACCTACCCTACGATGGAATACATCACGGCCACCCTCACTCAGATCAAAGAGGACATTCATGTCATCAAAGAACTACTCTCCACACACCCCATACACCGCCCACCCACCTCCACCCCCCCTCCCAACGTGTCTCCTACTCCGCCGGCGGACCCCCACCCTCATCACGCCCCACGCCAGGCACCAATCCCTACTCATAGGCGCAGCAACTGCCCTCGTCCCCAGCATCGCCCCTGCAACGCTTCACACATTTACACCGCTCCGCCAAACTTGTCCCCCACCCCTCCGACTAACTCTCGCTCTCAGCTACCCCCCAATCTGACATCAATTCCAGCTCTTAATCGCAACAACCGCCCTCGCCGCACCCACAACTCTTCTTCTGACCTCGACACACTCACCCTTCTCCGCTCATATGACCCAGCCCCCCAAACTCACACAAGCACCCCACACCGCAACATTCCCACGATACACCCAAATCCCCTTAGACCACCCACAGTAAACAGCAGATCCTCCATCCCCAATAACCTTAGAAAAGTCCCTCTCTCGATAGAACCATCTAACACCCTCTACACACCCCGTCTCAAATGCGCTCTTCTCAACTGCAGATCGGCCACAAAACACTCAGCAGCCATTGCTGAACTCCTCTTATCGCGGGACCTTGACCTAATCATCCTGACTGAAACGTGGCTAACTGAATCCTCGACACCCATAATGGACATTCTGGTTCCTCCCAACTATCACATTATCAGGCTCGACAGAACAGGCCAAATAGGTGGCGGAATCGCATGCATCTACAGGAACAACCTCTCTGTTCAGAAAGTCAATTCCACATCCCTACCATCCCCAACATCCTGGGAATACATCTGCCTCGACATTATTAGTGAGGGCAAACCGATATGCTCTCTACACAGCATTTACCACCCACCCAGGGACAACCTCACCTTTTCCCAACAAATCATGGATATGATCTCAACCAATTCCGGACGCCAGCTCACCCAAATATACCTTGGTGACTTCAACCTCCACTGGAATGACCGCAACGACGCGGTGGTAAATAGTCTTAAAAATTTCCTCGATGCCCTGAACCTCACCCAAATATGCAACAGCCCGACCCACGAGAAAGGCTCTACCATCGACCTGATCATCTCCAAAGAGCACTCTATCCAACTCGAATCCATCCAACCCTGTGACTGGTCAGATCATCATATTATCACATTCTTTATCAACGAAAAAGTCAAAGTCAACCCGGCGCAACTCTCCAAGCCCAAAGTCTGGAAAAGAGACTCGAAAAAGCTCAACCCTGGCTCTCTGCCCCCTAACAGCTGCAATCTCCTACTCCCTCCTGCAGGCGCCTCGGACGTCCAAACTCTGACTGACCACTATCTCAACACTATGACCTCTATAATTAATGAGGCTGCACCTATGCAGCTAAAAAGAGTCTCTACTAAAATCTCCAAACCATGGTACGACGGGAGTCTCAATGAAGATAGAAGAGACATGCGAATGGCAGAACGGACCTGGAGATCAGCCCCCTCCGCATTGCACCTAAAAGATTTGAAGAAGAAGAGAAACGCCTACTTCAGGAAAATAAAACGCTCAAAATCGGACTTCTTCCGCCTCCAACTTAACCAAGCAAAGAACCGCCCGAGAAAACTGTTTGAGCTAATCAAATCGCAATCCAAGGAGCAACCACAACCACTCAACACTGGGCGTGAGGCACCCTCATGTGAAGACTTCGCTGCTTTCTTTATCCAAAAAACTGACAAAATAAAAAGCGATCTCCTCATTGACGCAAGCCTCTACTCCAAACCCAAATGCCCAGCACCCGCTGAACCAAAAAACAATGCTACATGGTCAACCTTTGACACATACTCGGAAGAAGAAATTGGCAAATTACTCAGCACCCTGAAACCATCCAATCACCTCACGGACCCCCTCCCTGCCTTCGCAGTAAAAGACTTTACCCCTTTGCTTCTCCCTCTCTGGACTAAAATCATCAACAGCTCTCTCCAACAAGGAAGCATACCTGACTCCCTCAAAGTTGGTCAGGTCACACCTCTACTAAAGAAACCAACAGCCGACCCCTCTGATCTCAACAAATACCGTCCCATCACCAATATCCCCACTCTCGCCAAACTGCTGGAAAAATGCGCACAACTACAATTGACTAAACACATTGAGCAATTCGATCTCCTCAACCCTCACCAGTCAGGCTTCCGAGCAGGACACAGCACAGAAACTGCTATGACTCACATAATTGACGACGCACTTCAAATGCTAGACCAAAACGACACCTGCCTCCTCATCCTTCTTGATCTCTCCTCAGCATTCGACACCGTTAAACATGAGACTCTACTAGAACTACTAAACACAAGAATGGGCTTATCTGGAACTGTCCTCAAATGGTTCACTTCCTTTCTCCGCAACAGGTCGCAGAAATTCAAGAGCAACAACCTGATGTCCACGCCAGTACCTGTAACGCTAGGCGTCTCCCAAGGATCCTCTCTATCCCCAACTTTGTTCAACCTAGTCATGGAACCTCTCACCACCTTGCTACAAGCATCCAATGTACACTTTCACATGTACGCTGATGATACCCAACTTTACCTCAAATTACAATCACCCAATGACATCCTGCTCCTGAACTCAACGATCAGATGCACCCAATCCTGGCTTGCCGACAATCACCTCAAACTCAATGCCCTGAAAACAGAGTTCCTTCTGATCTCACCTCCAGCGAAGATATCCACCACTCAACATTGGCTTAAACTCCTAACCGCACTCAATGTCCAACCCACCATCGTGGACTCAAATCTTTAGGCATAACACTCGACACCAATCTCAACATGCAGCAACATATCAGCAAGGCAACAAAGGGAGCGAACTTCCAGATCAACACTCTGAGGAAACTTAAACCGTACCTCCCAGCCAAAGACTTCCAAACTGCGGTGCAAGCACTAGTCATCCCACGAATTGAATACGGCAGTACCGCCCTCTGCGGACTCCCACTAACTACAACCGCACCACTAAAAGCGTCTCTAAATGCTGCAGCGAGACTCATCACTGGGTCAAAAAAGCACTCCCACATTACCCCTGACTTGAAATCCCTGAATTGGCTGCCATTTGAATGCAGAATACATCTGAAAATCGCCTGCATGACACACAAGGCGGTACACCTAAACTCACCCGGCTACCTTGCTCAGAAATTGACAATCTCCGGGGGAATCAGAAACACGAGAGGCGCAAACAATCTTCTGCTGAAACCTCGAAGATTCCGGAAGGAAAAAACATACAAGCGCTCTTTCTCAGGAATGGCGCCAAGGATTTGGAACTCACTCCCTCCCGAAACCAGGCTTATCTCCTCCACTACACTCTTCAAAAAAGAAGTAAAAGCTATCCTCATGGCTAAATACACTTGATCTACTATCTCGAACCCTATTAACACCCTGCACTGATCTGTATTACTTGCTTGACCCCTTTACTTATTTGTATGAGTTGTCTTATTACTCACATGATTGGCTTTGCAGCCACCTATTTGTATTATTTGTACTGTATGATCTACTGATTTACCTATTTGACTTTGTTCCCTCATGTACCCGCCTATGTAAAGCGCTCTGATATCTGCGAAGATCTTGTTCGCGCTATATAAAACTCTGAAAATAAATAAATAAATAAATATGGAGCATCCATCATGTCACAAGGAGGGCGCATCACTGTTTTGTGTTTTTCATGAAAAAGGTCCCAAAAATACAGGGTCCCTACAGTCTATTCTATTGGCTCCCTGTGTCTCTCGGAATCTAGCACCTGCAGTGTAATACGTACAGAGCACTGTGGCCACAGACCACCCGCCTGTGCTTCTATAAACAATGACCTTGCACCACTGTGGTGCACTGTGGCCACGGACTGCCCGGCTGTGCTTCCACAAGCGATGACTTTTTCACCACTGTGGTGCACTGTGGCCACAGACCACCCGCCTGTGCTTCTATAAACAATGACCTTGCACCACTGTGGTGCACTGTGGCCACAGACTGCCCGGCTGTGCTTCCACAAGCGATGACCTTTTCACCACTGTGGTGCACTGTGGCCACAGACTGCCCGGCTGTGCTTCTACAAGCAATGATCTTTTCACCACTGTGGTGCACTGGGGCCACAGACTGCCCTGCTGTGCATCTACAAGCAATGACTTGCACCACTGTGGTGAACTCTGGCCACAGACTGACCGTCTCTGCTTCCAGAAGCAGTGACCTTGCACCACTGTGGTGCACTGGGGCCACAGACTGCCCTGCTGTGCTTCCAGAAGCGATGACCTGGCACACTGTGGTGCACTGAGGCTACAGACTGCCCGGCTGTTCGTCCAGAAGTGATGAGCCTCGCCACAGGAGTGCACTCTGGCCACAGACTGCCCTGCTGTGCTTCCACAATTGATGGCCTTTTCACCAATGTGGTGCACTCTGGCCTCAGACTGCTCTGCTGTTCTTCCACAAGCGATGACCTTGCACCGCTGTGGTGCACTGAGGCTACAGACTGCCCGGTTGTGCTTCCAGAAGCAGTGACCTTGCACCACAGTGGTGCACTGAGGCTACAGACTGCCCTGCTGTGCTTCCAGAAGCAGTGACCTTGCACCACTGTGTTGCACTGTGGCTAGAGACTGCCCTGCTGTGCTTCCAGAAGCAAGGACCTTGCACCACTGTGGTGCACTCTGGCCACAGACTGCCCTGCTGTGCTTCTAGAAGCAATGACCCTCCACCACTGTGGTGCACTGTGAGCACAGACTGCCCGGCTGTGCTTCCACAAGTGATGACCTTGCACCACTGTGGTGCACTGGGGCAACATACTGCCCTGCTGTGCTTTCAGAAGCAGTGACCCTGCACCACTGCGGTGCACGTAAGCTACAGACTGCCCGGCTGTGCTTCCAGAAGCGATGACCCTCGCCACAGGGGTGCACTCTGGCCACAGACTGCCCTGCTGTGCTTCCACAAGCAATGACCTTTTCACCAATGTGGTCCACTCTGGCCTCAGACTGCCCTGCTGTGCTTCTACAAGCGATGACCTTGCACCACTGTGGTGCACTGGGGCCACAGACTGCCCTGCTGTGCTTCTAGAAGCTATGACTCTTCACCACTGTGGTGCACTGGGGCCACAGACTGCCCGGTTATGCTTCTACAAGCGATGACTTGCACCACTGTGGTGCACTGAGGCCACAGACTGCCCTGATGTGCTTCTACAAGCGATGACTTGCACCACTGTGGTGCACTGTGGCCACAGACTGACCGGCTGTGCTTCCAGAAGCAGTGACCTTGCACCACTGTGGTGCACTCTGGCCACAGACTGCCCTGCTGTGCTTCCAGAAGCAGTCACATTGCACCACTGTGGTGCACTGTGGCCACAGACTGCCCGACTGTGCTTCCACAAGCAGTGACCTTGCACCACTGTGGTGCACTCTGGCCTCAGTCTGCCCGGCTGTGCTTCCAAAAGCGATGACCCTCGCCACAGGGGTACACTCTGGCCACAGACTGCGCTGCTGTGCTTCCACAAGCGATGACCTTTTCACCAATGTGGTGCACTCTGGCCTCTGCCCTGCTATTCTTCCACCAGCGATGACCCTGCACCGCTGTGGTGCACTGTGGCCACAGACCACCCGCCTGTGCTTCTATAAACAATGACCTTGCACCACTGTGGTGCACTGTGGCCACAGACTGCCCGGCTACGCTTCCAGAAGCAGTGACCTTGCACCACTGTGGTGCACTGTGGCCACAGACTGCCCTGCTGTGCTTCCAGAAGCGATGGCCTTGCACCACTGTGGTGCATTCTGGCCACAGACTGCCCGGCTGTGCTTCCAGAAGTGATGACCTTGCACCACTGTTGTGCACTGTGGCCACAGACTGCCCGGCTATGCTTCCAGAAGCAGTGACCTTGCACCACTGTGGTGCACTGTGGCCACAGACTGCCCGGCTACGCTTCCAGAAGCAGTGACCTTGCACCACTGTGGTGCACTGGCGCCACAGACTGCCCTGCTGTGCTTCTACAAGTGATGACCCTGCACCACTGTGGTTCACTCTGGCCACAGACTGCCCAGCTGTGCTTCCAGAAGCAGTCACCTTGCACTACTGTGGTGCACTTAGGGCCACATACTGCCCTGCTGTGCTTCCAGAAGCAGTGACCTAGCGCCACTGTGGTGGACTCTGGCCACAGACTGCCCTGCTGTGGTTCCACAAGCAGTGACCTTGCGCCGCTGTGGTGCACTGTGGCCACAGACTGCCCTGCTGTGCTTCCAGAAGCGATGACCTTGCACCACTGTGGTTCACTATGGCCAAAGACTGCCCTGCTGTGGTTCCAAGAGCAGTGACCTTGCACCACTGTGGTGCATGTGGTCACAGACTGCCCTGCTGTGCTTCCAGGAGCGATGACCCTCGCCACTGTGGTATACTGAGGCTACAGACTGCCCTGCTGTGCTTCCACAAGCAGTGACCTTGCACCACTGTGGTGCACTGTGGCCACAGACTGCCCGGCTGTGCTTCCACAAGCGATGGCCTTGCACCACTGTGGTGCACTGTGGCCACAGACTGCCCTGCTGTGCTTCCACAAGCGATGACCTTGCACCACTGTGGTGCACTGTGGCCACAGACTGCCCTGCTGTGCTTCCAGAAGCAGTGACCTAGCACCACTGTGGTGCACTGGGGCCACATACTGCCCCGCTGTGCTTCCAGAAGCAGTGACCTTGCACCACTGTGGTGCACTGGGGCCACATACTGCCCGGCTATGCTTCCAGAAGCAGTGACCTTGCACCACTGTGGTGCACTCTGGCCACAGACTGCCCGGCTATGCTTCCAGAAGCGATGACCTTGCACCACTGTGGTGCACTGGGGCCACAGACTGCCCTGCTGTGGTTCCACAAGCAGTGACCTTGCACCACTGTGGTGCACTGAGGCTACAGACTGCCCTGCTGTGCTTCCAGAAGCAGTGACCTAGCACCACTGTGGTGCACTGGGGCCACATACTGCCCCGCTGTGCTTCCAGAAGCAGTGACCTTGCACCACTGTGGTGCACTGTGGCCACAGACTGCCCGGCTACGCTTCCAGAAGCGATGACCTTGCACCACTGTGGTGCACTGGGGCCACAGACTGCCCTGCTGTGGTTCCACAAGTGGTGACATTTTCACCATTGTGGTGCACTGGGGCCACAGACTGCCCTGCTGTGCTTCCACAAGCGATGATCTTGCACCGCTGTGGTGCACTGAGGCTACAGACTGCCCGGCTGTGCTTCCACAAGCAGTGACCTTGCACCACTGTGGTTCACTCTGGCCACAGACTGCCCGGCTGTGCTTCCACAAGTGATGACCTTGCAGCACTGACTGCCCGGCTGTGCTTCCATAAGCGATGACCTTGCACCACTGTGGTGCACTGGGGCCACATACTGCCCTGCTGTGCTTCCCGAAGCAGTGACCCTGCACCACTGGGGTGCACTCTGGCCACAGACTGCCCTGCTGTGCTTCCAGAAGCAGTGACCTTGCACCACTGTGGTGCACTGTGAGCACAGACTGCCCTGCTGTGCTTCCATAAGCGATGACCTTGCACCACTGTGGTGCACTGGGGCCACATACTGCCCTGCTGTGCTTCCCGAAGCAGTGACCCTGCACCACTGGGGTGCACTCTGGCCACAGACTGCCCTGCTGTGCTTCCAGAAGCAGTGACCTTGCACCACTGTGGTGCACTGGGGCCACAGACTGCCCGGCTGTGCTCCCACAAGCGATGACCTTGCACCGCTGTGGTGCACTCTGGCCACAGACTGCCCTGCTGTGCTTCCTGAAGCGATGACCGTGCACCACAGTGGTGCACTGCGGCCACAGACTGCCCTGCTGTGTTTCCAAGAGCAGTGACCTTGCACCATAGTGGTGCACTGTGGCCACGGACTGCCCTGCTGTGCTTCCAAGAGCAGTGACCTTGCACCACTGTGGTGCACTCTGGCCACAGACTGCCCTGCTGTGCTCCCACAAGCGATGACCTTGCACCATAGTGGTGCACTCTGGCCACAGACTGCCCTGCTGTGCTCCCACAAGCGATGACCTTGCACCATAGTGGTGCACTGTGGCCACAGACTGCCCTGCTGTGCTTCCAAGAGCAGTGACCTTGCACCACTGTGGTGCACTGAGGCTACTGACTGCCCGGCTGTGCTCCCACAAGCGATGACCTTGCACCACTGTGGTGCACTGAGGCTACTGACTGCCCGGCTGTTCTTCCACAAGCGATGACCTTGCACCACTGTGGTTCACTCTGGCCACAGACTGCCCGGCTGTGCTTCCACAAGTGATGACCTTGCAGCACTGACTGCCCGGCTGTGCTTCCATAAGCGATGACCTTGCACCACTGGGGTGCACTCTGGCCACAGACTGCCCTGCTGTGCTCCCACAAGCGATGACCTTGCACCATAGTGGTGCACTCTGGCCACAGACTGCCCTGCTGTGCTCCCACAAGCGATGACCTTGCACCATAGTGGTGCACTGTGGCCACAGACTGCCCTGCTGTGCTTCCAAGAGCAGTGACCTTGCACCACTGTGGTGCACTGAGGCTACTGACTGCCCGGCTGTGCTCCCACAAGCGATGACCTTGCACCACTGTGGTGCACTGAGGCTACTGACTGCCCGGCTGTTCTTCCACAAGCGATGACCTTGCACCACTGTGGTTCACTCTGGCCACAGACTGCCCGGCTGTGCTTCCACAAGTGATGACCTTGCAGCACTGACTGCCCGGCTGTGCTTCCATAAGCGATGACCTTGCACCACTGTGGTGCATTGTGGCCACAGACTGCCCGGCTGTGCTTCCAGAAGCAGTGACCTTGCACCACTGTGGTTCACTCTGGCCACAGACTGCCCGGCTGTGCTTCCACAAGTGATGACCTTGCAGCACTGACTGCCCTGCTGTGCTTCCATAAGCGATGACCTTGCACCACTGTGGTGCATTGTGGCCACAGACTGCCCGGCTGTGCTTCCAGAAGCAGTGACCTTGCACCACTGTGGTGCATTGTGGCCACAGACTGCCCGGCTGTGCTTCCAGAAGCAGTGACCTTGCACCACTGTGGTTCACTCTGGCCACTGACTGCCCGGCTGTGCTTCCATAAGCGATGACCTTGCACCACTGTGGTTCACTCTGGCCACAGACTGCACTGCGGTGGTTCCAAGAACAGTGACCTTGCACCACTGTGGGGCACTCTGATTCCCGGATGTTTTTCTCACCTCAGGTTTGCCGGATTCATAGCAGTTTCTCGTCGGGCCGCTCTGTGCCTGGCACGGGCTCTGCTCCCGATGAAAGGCGGAGAAGAGACGGAAACACAACCCCGAGGCTCGGGTGTCGGAAGATCTGACGCCACCGGGACACTAATGGATAATTCATAGAGGAAAATCAGCGGAGTCGGCCTCGCCTCAGCCTCGCTCTGAGCGGCCGGGTCAAAGGTCATGAAAGTGCCACGTTGGCGCTACAAGGCCATAACTAAACTTGGGTTCCGGAGCAGCGTGCTGTCCCGTATAAAGCGCTTCAAGGCCTCAACGGTGTAGGTAGCGCTATGTAAATGCAATTAGAATGAGGCAGCGGTACTGTATCTAACCCTCCTGGCCCACACAAGTACACAGACTGCTGCAGGTCGAGCCCCCTCGCCACACCCATGAACCAGGCACGGAGTGAAGGAAGAGGGCTGGCACGAGCCGCTGGAGGACTTCAATCAGGGCCACTGAATTATGCGGAGGGAGAGGGACAAATTATGCGGCAGGGACAAGTAAACTATGTAGGGAAAAAGGCAAACCATGAGGTATTATGTGGCACATTTTGTAATAGTATTAGTTCATTATTTTGTTATTTTTAAACTTGGTAGCACTGTTTGGTTATTGGTTGCCCCTCATTGTACTAGTTAAACATCCAAACATAGCAAAATGCATCAGAAGGGTGACCGGTCCAGCTTTGTAAAGGGCCTTCCACTGTGAGGCAACAAGTGTCACTGCATTTTTACTTAACTTCTGAACCTTTTGAGCTGCATTTTCTGGGGGATTAAAATCTGCAGATTATGCGGTAGATGAGGCATTATGTGGCAAATGCGGCAAATCTATAACTATGCAAAAATCACAGGGACCGCACAATCGCATAAACACCAGTGGCTCGCGATCGCAAGAACATATGGGGCGATATTACGAAAGTCCAACCCACCAGATCCCTCCACCATCTGTCCCCCCAACCCATGACAGGTCAAGACCATAAACTGAAAGTAAATATCCCAGAACATACACCGCTACGCAGTGACCGACCAACTGGACTATGACCACAAGACAGGCCATGAAGGGACCTGCAGAGGAGCCACAAAATGAAAATGCCCCTCCAACCCCCCCACTGTGAGCCAAACTTTTAATGACACAGATAGATTAAAAAAATGTCTACCCTCCCATAGAACAGTTATCTTGAGCCTTATTACCACCCTTCAGTACAATTGTGCCTCCCGTTCGATCAATCCCCCCGTCTGTGATGCCGGCTCTCAAATTCGGAGTGGTATGAAGCTGTCCCGTGAGCTGTTTGCTGATCCCGGTGCAGAGAGAGTTCCCATAGTCAGGGCTTTAAGTGGGCCGGGTCTCAAGGGGTCTGAGCACCGGCAGTTTTTTTCAGGGGGCCTCGAAACGGTCCTCTATCGGGCTCTGTTTTGAGCCCTGGCACAGGCGGTCCGTTTTGTGTCCAAACTGCAGTGACAGCAGTTTGTTGTCACTGCAGTGCCAGGGCACAAAACAACCCGATAGAGACCCAATTCGAGACAGCAGGCACATCGATGTGCGCTGCCCACACTGCTCACTTCTCACTAGTGGAGAAGTTACGGCATGACGTCATGCCAGGTGAGTTGTGGGGGAAGGGAAATCATTTTTTAATTTCTCTCTGGATTTCCCTTCTCTTTCTGAAACGCAAGCGCAGCACCATTGTGGTGGGGTCACCAGGGCCTTCTTTGGAAGCTTTCAATATTATATGCAACAAGCCATAGTTGCAGCTTATTTATCTTATGCAACTAATAACCATTGACAAAGCCAATAGTCCTTACTTGTTGTAGGTATGATGTTACTTGTCTCACATATTTGGATGCAATGACAGAAACACCTCCTGTCCAATGGCCGTGATGCCACTCTCGTTAGATTTTTAGCCTATCTCCATACTGACCTGAAAGCACGGGTACGTATCGGGATGGGCGGAGAGGTCTCGGGAGCTATTGAGATAGGGAGGGGGGTGAGACAGGGGTGCGTTTTAGCACCCCTGTTGTTTATCATTTATATCAATGACCTGTCTAATTGTTTAAAAAAAGCCACCCCTGATGTCCCAACAATTTTAGGCAATCCCCTTCCCATGCTTTTATATGCAGACGATGCTGTTCTTATGGCACGCACACCTAATGCTCTAAGTCTGCTTGTACATAGTTTTGTAAATTTTATGGAGGGACTAGACCTGAAAGTAAATTTTAAAAAGTCTTTTATTATGTCCTGTGGGCCGGGCAAAAGGAAACTCAGTACAATTCGAATTGGAACGGATAAACTAGAATCTGTTCATAAGTTTCCTTATTTGGGGTTGGTTTTCGCTGCGAACAGCTCGTGGAGTGGGCATTTGGCCCACGCCACGAGCAAGTTCTCGAAAGCCAACAATTCTGTTCTGAGTCTCCCCCGCCCAAAGAAAATTGGCGCCACAAAGGCTATTGTAAAGATTTTTAAATTACAGTGTTCACCTGTTGCTACGTATGGAGCTGAAGTTTGGGGATCGGATAGTAGCATCTGTATCCAAAGAGAGGAAAATCGTTTCTGTAGAAAAGTGCTGGGAGCACCGATTTCCTCTTCTGATTTTATTTGTCATAATGAACTTAACCTCCCCTACATAAGTGATTTTATCAAAGCAAGACCAGCTCTCTTCTGGATTAGAATCTGGAGGAATGATGCTGCTGTCCTTACACAAAATATCATCAAGGACTGCCTAAATTGTGAATATGGTATGCAGATTCCTTGGTTTAAAGAAGTTCTTAAATCACTTAATGAAATTGGTAGAGGCATTTTGTTCACTGACCCAACGGCAATTGAACCAAAGGATAAATTCGAGGTACAAAAAGCACTTTATGCACTTTATCGCAATGGGCGCATAGGAAGAGAATCTCAGAAATCAAGGGTCAAGAAATACATAGGAAATGGTCTCTGTATGCAAATTCTGCCGCCCTACCTTTCCCTCCCTATGTCAAACTGGGAGCGATCTCTATTGTTTCGTTTAAGGGCTGGAACTGTGAAATTTTTGCTGTCTTTTCCTATGGGATACCGACATAGTACAGACCTTACTCCATGCCCTTGTGATGGTATAAGCACCCAAGATGACCTGCACTTTCTATTTTTCTGTAAATTTTATGTGAGATATATTAAATGGTTTTTAACCCCATATTTTAGAAAACATAGACCTCTCACACTCCAAGAATCTTATATGTTGCTGCTTACCCTGGATACCGATGAACTGACCTTTCGCACTAGCACTTTTTAGGTCTCGCCTGGACATCGCATCCGAAGGATGCGTCCAGGCTGGAGACTTAAAGCTGTCTGACACGGGGGAATGAGGGACAAGAAACTGTGACGAGCTTATCCTTGGCTGGATTCAGCTGCGTGCACGCGCACCAACATTCACGCATGCGCACATCACAGCCACACGCATACACAGCACTCACGCATGCGCACATACACACGCGCTGCTTACTTTCACTTTGCAAACCCCCCCCCCACCAGTCATCGGATTTTTTTACACACGCACGCATGCATGCATACATACACACACACAGACACACGCGCAGGCACACACGCACACACAGGCACACAGACAGACACACACGCGCGCGCGCGCACATGTCCCCTCCCCCCCTCACACCCCACTCACCGAGTTCTTTTAGTGTGTCCCTCTCTCCTTCGGCAGGCAGCGGGTCATCCTAGTAGCAGGCGGGGCTCTCCACGAGCACAGGAGCCCCGCTAGCTGACACGCAAATCTTCCGGCAATCTTCCGGCTGACGGGCACAGGAGTGCGGGGTAGGCTCCCGTCTGCTTCCTGTCTTTTTGCGGCCCCGCCCCCGTCCCAACACAGGTTGCCTGGCTTCCTGTTCGAGCCGGGCTGCGGCGGTGAGTTTTTGCATGTTCTACAACTTTAAATTGTATGTCTATATAGTCAATTAAAATGATAAATAAGTCCACAAAGCTAAGTAGTCACATATATAGGCTTCTAATGTATAAACGGTCTTGACTTGTTTATGCCATGATGCGATGCCCACTCATTGGTCGCCACCCAGCTGGATGAGACAGCGTAACCGCCATTGGCTGAAGAAAACTGTAAAACGCAAGGCGATTGGTTACTATGGTTCAGCTGATGTTTTGGAAGTTAGACTTAAAGCTCGTACAGCCCTTCCTTCTGCAGAGTGCTACTACTGGCTGGTGTGGCGCTAAGTAAAAGAAACTGCAGTAAAACACCTCGCAGCGCCGCGGTTAGACATGTAAGCGGTGGTGTGATATCCAAATCTTATTTGTTTGCCACTAGATGATCGTGAGGAAATCTCCTTCTCTTATTCTGCCTCCCTTTTCCTCCGGCCACAACCGGTGTCACGTGGATGCAGACTGAAACCTAGTACCCGTAGCATCATAAGTGTATGCTTAAGGCTTGGGAACCGGAAGGCAGATTGGGGTGGACTCCGGGGCCGGCCACCTCGGGGAGAGGATGGAGCCGCTGCAGAGGAATGGCTACCAGGGGCACGGCCGGTACGTGCTGGCAGTGGACGTGGACAGCACCGTCCTCAAATGTCACGTCTACGACAAGGCGGCGGCAGTCAGGGGAGCCGGCAGCAAGAAGGTGACTGTGGGGAAAGAAAGGGGGTTGTGGGAGAGAAGGAGGGGTGTGTCGGCTGGGAGTGCATGAAAAGACCCGGGCTGTAATAAACAGACAGTGGGACAATGCAGGCTTGCAAGAAGAGGCAGAGAAGGGAATGCAAGAGCGGAGGTTATGCAGAGCTGTCAAGTTTCCTAAGTCTATGCTTCAGTGGGTCACCCGGCCCAAGTTTTTCCTTTGCTTTTTGGGACTTAAAATAGTTCTTTTTATGGAGGGGTAAACCGGACTGCAAGTAGTGGGTCACCCGGCCCAAGTTTTTCCTTTGCTTTTTGGGACTTAAAATAGTTCTTTTTATGGAGGGGTAAACCGGACTGCAAGTCCTAGCATGCAAAGGAAATCCTTGAATTGATGACTTACTCACGACCATGGGGAACTCAAGAACTCTGTCTGTGATACATTTCAACTCACCCTCATTTTGGGGGGTGTCCCACACACCTTAGACTCATCTTCACCTTCCAAACGAGCAATGCCTTCCTTGGACTTCAACA
Organism: Lissotriton vulgaris; assembly: GCF_964263255.1. Lineage (NCBI taxonomy): Eukaryota > Metazoa > Chordata > Amphibia > Caudata > Salamandridae > Lissotriton > Lissotriton vulgaris. The sequence goes on from NW_028243409.1 coordinate 186,429, forward strand.
GGGTCACAGAGGAACCTCCTCGCCTTCCAAAAATGCTTCAATTGAGTTCAATAGGCTCCCCCTCAAAGGACCCCCAATTTACACACACTTAGGATACGCAAAAGCTTAGGGGTGCGGTGCTTTGCCTAAGAATGGTCTGAGACAGAAGCATGTGGGAACGGGCTGCATAAGAGAATGCTTTGTAATGCATTAAAGAGACGAGTGCAGTGCAGAATATCCACTGTAGCACTTGCTCAGTGTGCCATGCAGTGTCCTCGAGAGAGAGAAAACTAAATAAATACAAATATATATTATATATATATATATATAAATAATCAAGTAGTCAGTGCTATGTAGGTTCTGCAGCTGTTGGAACATTGAGGCATAACGCATACTCCGTGCACTATGATTACTGATAACTGAAGTGTAAAAGTGCACTGGTCCTTTATCACGTAGCAGTGTGAAGTGCAATTGCTGAACTTGGCACACAGCTTAAAAGGTGGTAGATACATAATTAGGTTATGGAGACGTGGCATGCCTATGGTATTTTTTAAACGAGCAATCTTTCTCTATGCATTTTCTGGTTATGTGTCATGAATTATGTGGCAAGTGATACATTATGTGGCAAGCGATGAATTATGTGGCAAGTGATACATTATGTGGCAAGTGATAAATTATTTTGCTAGTGATAAATTATGTGGCAAGTGATAAATTATGTGTCATGAATTATGTGGCAAGTGATACATTATGTGGCAAGCGATGAATTATGTGGCAAGTGATACATTATGTGGCAAGCGATGAATTATGTGGCAAGTGATACATTATGTGGCAAGCGATGAATTATGTGGCAAGTGATACATTATGTGGCAAGTGATAAATTATGTGTCATGAATTATGTGGCAAGTGATAAATTATGTGGCAAGCGATGAATTATGTGGCAAGTGATACATTATTTGGCAAGTGATGAATTATGTGGAGGGGAGGGGCTATAATCATGCAGAAGACGCCATTTTGCTGCTGCATAAGTCATAGGTGGGCTGCATCATTATATGTCAATATGCAACATATTTTATATGTCCCTTTTTATAAAAACAAAATGTAACTACTGCAAAAAAAATTCTTTTATGCAAACAAATTTAAATACTGCATAAATAATTTTAACAACAAATACTTTATATGTAGCTTTTTATGTACATAAGAAAACTATAGCATAAAGCAAAAAACATTGCCATTTACAATAATAATAGCTCAAACTTAAATAATGCGAGACCTATTGCATTGCAAATGCTTGTTTAAGATTAGCCATACGTGCACGCAAGACAATGGAAAGTCCCTGAAATCAGAAACTAGTCATAATGATACTACTGTAAAATTTTTTATAAGAAAATGAAATTTACTGTTCAATCACTGTATGAATTATTTTGTTATCATGGAATGCTATTTATTTAATTGCTTGTATTACATGTATATGTGTGTTTTTGCTATATTCGGTACTTTTATGAATGTTATGAAATTTGAATAAAGGTCTTTTGAACTTGAACTTGACAGAAACACCAAAATATGAGTCGGGCGGCTCACTATGATAAACACAGATTTTGAACGTAAATGTTTTAAAGCCACGCCCCTAATTACACTGGCCACGCCCCTTTGAGAGTCCCCCCAGTTTTTTCATCCCACTTAAAGCCCTGCCCATAGTGCAATTTACTAGCGATCAGGGCGAGTGCGACAGTTCTGCGGGTGAGGATTGGGAGTCATTTCCTCCTCATCTTTAGCGTGTGGAGACGGGAGGCTGTGACGGAGTTGACTTCGGCGGCCATGTTAAGTTGGCTGTCGATAATGATCGCAAGCGTCTTGGCGTGGTTGGTGGGGCTGGGTGTAGTTCCGAGTACAGCTGGCCGCCCTGTGGAATCCCACAGTAATGAGATCTTCCCCAAGATCACAACTTCCTGCTTGTCGGTGTTGAGTTTGAGAAAACTCTCTTTTCATTGAGTACGTGCCTTCTTCGATTATGCCGGGGATGAACTCGTTCTGGGTGTTGGGTGTCTTGCCTGAGAGGGAGTGTATAAGCTGGGTGTTGCTGGCATAAGATAGGGCGGCGATGTTATGGGTGCCAATGATGCTTGCTAGTGAGATCATGTATGTTCTTAAGAGGGTCACGCTAAGAGCGGATCCTTGCGGTGCTCCCCAGTGAAATCTCATGCAGGAGTCATATGAGAATGGGGTGGGATACCATATCGAATGCTGCAGGGAGGTCTCGGAGGATGAAGGCAGCGCGTTTGCTCTGTCCCGGATCATACGCAGGTCGTCTGTAGCGCCAATGATGGGTGTTTCTGTTCTGTAATTGGGTCTGAACTGGATTGTGGCACATTGAGGAGTTGGTGTTCACTCAGATGATTGCTGAGGCGTTTGTGGATCATTTTCTCTAGGCTTTGGCCGGGTACGGTTGCAGGGAGATTAGGGGCCTGATTCACCGAATGAACTTAAGACTCAATCCTAAACTTACTACTATTTTGGTATTCACAGAATGCACTTACTACTTTTGGTATTCACAGAAATTAGGATTTTGTCTTAAGTCTGTCTTAAGTTTGTCTTAAGTCTGTCTTATGTTTGTACGACAAATGGATGAGTTCAGTGACTTGAAGAGGGAAACCATTTAGCGGGCCAGGTGGCCGATAGACCAGAGCCCCCTTCCAACTCATTTGGGACCAGATGTCTATGCGAAAAACCATCACTTCCATAGTCGAGTCTCTGTGTTGTTCTAACGTGGTAATCTTAATACTGTCTCTATGGGCATTGGCAATTCCACCCCCCATTTTATTCTGTCTGTCCATACGAACAAGTCTGTATCCCTCAGGCAGAGCTTAAGACAGACTTAAGACAAACTTAAGACAAAATCCTAACTTCTGTGAATACCAAAAGTGTATTTGTGTGTGTGCATAGGGTGTGTGTGTGAAGGTTATATGCGCGTGGGAAGGTTTTGTGTGTGTGTACGGATGGTGTGTGTGTGTAAAGGTTATATGTGTGTGGGAAGGTTTTGTGTGTGTGTGTACGTTGGGTGTGTGTGTGAAGGGTATTGCGTGTGGGAAGGTTTTGTGTGTGTGTACGTAGGGTGTGTGTGTAAAGGTTATATGTGTGTGTGGGAAGGTTTTGTGTCAGTGTGTGTGTGTGTGTGTGTGCATAGGGTGTGAAGGTTATGTGCGTGTGGGAAGGTTTTGGGGTTTGTGTGTGTATGCAGAGTGTGTGTGTTTGTGTGTGTAAAGGGTATATTCATGTGGGAAGGTTTTGTGTTTTGTGTGTGTACGTAGAGTGTGTTTGTGTGTGTAAAGGGTATATGCGTGTGGGAAGGTTTTGTGTTTTTGTGTGTGTACGTAGAGTGTGTGTGTGTATAAAGGGTATATGCATGAGGGAAGGTTTTGTGTTTTTGTCTGTGTACGTAGGGTGTGTGTGTGTAAAGGTTATATGCGTGTGGGAAGGTTTTGTGTTTTTGTGTGTGTACGTAGAGTGTGTGTGTGTAAAGGGTATATGCGTGTGGGAAGGTTTTGTGTTTTTGTGTGTGTACGTAGGGTGTGTGTGTGTGAAGGTTATATGCGTGTGGGAAGGTTTTGTGTGTGTGTGTGTATGTGTGTATGTGTATGATGGTGTGTGTCTGTGTAAAGGTTATATGCGTGTGGGAAGGTTTTGTGTTTTTGTGTGTTTGTGTAGGGTGTGTGTGTGAAGGTTATATGCGTGTGAGAATCTTTTGTGTGTGTGTGTGTGTACATAGGGTGTGTGTGTAGAGGTTATATAAAAGGAGGAGGAGCCTCAGCCTCAGCCAGATGTGCTTGGCTGAGGCTCTGTGATCGGGCCAGCACTTTGCCCGTTTTCAAGCGCCGTTCGGAGCTGCAAACCCATCCCACCAACACCGGACACCATGCTGAGTCCGCGGAGGTGCCCGAAACCTGGCCAAGAGGGGCACAATCTGTGAAAACGGCGAAACGTTTGGGCTGACGGCCGGCGGGGACAAGATGGCCCCCGCCGGCCACTGAACTGAACTCGGAATTGTAACAGGACAGCCGCAGCGGACTCTTCCGACGCCGCCGGCTTCTACCGCTGTTTCGGAGCAACACTGACTCTGGCGTGGCTCTCCGGGACGGTTCTGGAGCCCGGACGGCGACCGAACGACCCCCCTGCTCCTCCGCTGCCGGGACCTAAGATGGCGTCCCGGTCCCGCCTCACCTCCTGACTCCGGGGCCGGGGCCTCCTGCGGTGATCCCCATTCAGCGGACGGCCGGTGAAGAGCCTACTCCCTCAATCCCAGGCAGAGGGGATTACTGACATACACCGGGAGCCGCTCGAGCAGGGTTATTGCCTTCTCCAAGACTGCCTGACCTCAAAATGGCGCCCGGAACCCGCGCTGCCTAGAACGACCGAGACTGCGGCTCGGGAGCCGATGGTTCGTGTCCCGGGTGAGTCATTGGACTTTTGGCTGAGGGTGGGACTGCTTAAAGATCCCCCGCTGCTCCTAAACGGACGGCTGCGACGAGGCACACTAAATGGCGCCTGACCTTAACATGGCACCATAGAGACCTGAATTGCTCCTGGCATCGGCCTCCACACTTAACTGACAGAGCGATATACGGGCACCCCTGCATGGACTCCGAGGTGCCCTGTTCGCCGACGGCCCTGCGGAGCAGCCTGGGGCGCAGCACCAGCGCAGAAGGGTTCCCGGTGCCCTCCCTGTATTCGGCGGTACCATACTCCAACGCACCGAACACGTTACCCCTCACACCTCGCAGGGGGCACACCACGGGAACGGTCACACGAAAGCCCCCCGCGACGGACGAACCCAGTGCACAGTCCAAGATGGCGATGCGCCTCCTGGGCTCCCACCTTCTCTCCTGGACTTCTCGACTTGCGTGCTATCCTGAATGACACTTTGCTGCTGTTTTCGGACAGTTCTCGCTGGACTCTAGCCTTTCCCTTCACACCTTGCATCCCACCCACCCCTCCTCTATGCTGTGACTGCATCTTTGACCTATTGCAATAATGCTAAGCTTTGGTATTCGCTGAAGTCCTTACACCATATACCACCCCTATGCGTCTCTTAGAGTTTAACCAGTCATTTCCCTTCCTATGTGTATGTAGTTGATTCTTATCACTAGCGTTTGCAGTAGACCTTTGTACTCTCCACCATTCCTATTTGACCCTTAGAGTATTTCCAGTCATATCCCTCCTGTGTAGATAGAAGATAACTCTATTGACTAGTATCCTATGTGATTTTTAGATTGTATCCATGTGTATCCCCTCCCTGTGTTTAGAGATATAGCTTTAACGACTAGTCGCCTGTGTGACTGTTGGAGTATAGCCAGGTGTATCCCTTCCCCCGTGTGAAGAGAGAACCCTATTCACTAGAACAAAAAGAAATGTGTTTCTTATGTAACGTAACTGATTCTATGTAAAGTGTTTTGATAACATGTAACGGAACTGATGCTATGTAAAGCGCTCTGATAACCTAATCGGTTCAAGTTCCCCTGTGTGAAGAGATAACCCTATTCACTAGAACAAAAAGAAATGTGTTTCTTATGTAACGTAACTGATTCTATGTAAAGTGCTTTGATAACATGTAACGGAACTGGTGCTATGTAAAGCGCTCTGATAACCTAATCGGTTCAAGTTCGCGCTATATAAAACTCTAAAAATAAAATATGTGTGTTTGGGAAGGTTTTGTGTCTGTGTGTGCGTAGGGTGTGTGAAGGTTATATGCGTGTGGGAAGGTTTTGGGGTTTGTGTGTGTACGTAGAGTGTGTGTGTGTGTGTGTAAAGGGTATATGCATGTGGGAAGGTTTTGTGTTTTTGTGTGTGTACGTAGAGTGTGTGTGTGTGTGTGTAGAAAGGTTATATGCATGTGGGAAGGTTTTGTGTTTTTGTGTGTGTATGTAGTGTGTATATGTGTGTAAAGGTTATATGCGTGTGGGAAGGTTTTGTGTTTTTGTGTGTGTGCGTAGGGTGTGTGTCTGTGTAAAGGTTATATGCGTGTGGGAAGGTTTTGTGTTTTTGTGTGTGTGCGTAGGGTGTGTGTGTGTGAAGGTTATATGCATGTGGGAAGGTTTTGTGTGTGTGTGTACAAAGGGTGTGTGTGTGTAAAGGTTATATGTGTATGGGAAGGTTTTGTGTGTGTGTGTACGTAGGGTGTGTGTGTGAAGGGTATTGCGTGTGGGAAGGTTTTGTGTGTGTGTACGTAGGGTGTGTGTGTAAAGGTTATATGTGTATGGGAAGGTTTTGTGTGTGTGTGTACGTAGGGTGTGTGTGTAAAGGTTATATGTGTGTGTGGGAAGGTTTTGTGTCAGTGTGTGTGTGTGTGTGTGTGTGTGTGCGTAGGGTGTGAAGGTTATGTGCGTGTGGGAAGGTTTTGGGGTTTGTGTGTGTATGTAGAGTGTGTGTGTGTGTGTGTAAAGGGTATATGCATGTGGGAAGGTTTTGTGTTTTGTGTGTGTACGTAGAGTGTGTTTGTGTGTGTAAAGGGTATATGCGTGTGGGAAGGTTTTGTGTTTTTGTGTGTGTACGTAGAGTGTGTGTGTGTGTATAAAGGGTATATGCATGAGGGAAGGTTTTGTGTTTTTGTCTGTGTACGTAGGGTGTGTGTGTGTGTAAAGGTTATATGCGTGTGGGAAGGTTTTGTGTTTTTGTGTGTGTACGTAGAGTGTGTGTGTGTAAAGGGTATATGCGTGTGGGAAGGTTTTGTGTTTTTGTGTGTGTACGTAGGGTGTGTGTGTGTGTGTGAAGGTTATATGCGTGTGGGAAGGTTTTGTGTGTGTGTGTGTGTGTGTGTATGTGTACGATGGTGTGTGTCTGTGTAAAGGTTATATGCATGTGGGAAGGTTTTGTGTTTTTGTGTGTGTGCGTAGGGTGTGTGTGTGAAGGTTATATGCGTGTGGGAATGTTTTGTGTGTGTGTGTGTGTGTGTGTGTACGTAGGGTGTGTGTGTAAAGGTTATATGTGTGTGTGGGAAGGTTTTGTGTCTGTGTGTGTGTGTGTGTGCGTAGGGTGTGTGAAGGTTATATGCGTGTGGGAAGGTTTTGGGGTTTGTGTGTGTACGTAGAGTGTGTGTGTGTGTGTGTGTAAAGGGTATATGCATGTGGGAAGGTTTTGTGTTTTGTGTGTGTAAGTAGAGTGTGTGTGTGTAAAGGGTATATGCGGGTGGGAAGGTTTTGTGTTTTTGTGTGTGTACATAGAGTGTGTGTGTGTGTGTGTAGAAAGGGTATATGCATGAGGGAAGGATTTGTGTTTTTGTCTGTGTACATAGGGTGTGTGTGTGTAAAGGTTATATGTGTGTGGGAAGGTTTTGTGTTTTTGTGTGTGTACGTAGAGTGTGTGTGTAAAGGGTATATGCATGTGGGAAGGTTTTGTGTTTTTGTGTGTGTACGTAGGGTGTGTGTGTGTATGAAGGTTATATGCATGTGGGAAGGTTTTGTGTGTGTGTATGTGTACGATGGTGTGTGTCTGAGTAAAGGTTACATGCGTGTGGGAAGGTTTTGTGTTTTTGTGTGTGTGCGTAGGGTGTGTGAAGGTTATATGCGTGTGGGAATGTTTTGTGTGTGTGTGTGTGTGTACGTAGGGTGTGTTTGTGTGTGTAAAGGTTATATGCGTGTGGGAAGGTTTTGTGTTTTTGTGTGTGTACGTAGGGTGTGTGGGAAGGTTATATGCATGTGGGAAGGTTTTGTGTTTTTGTGTGTGTACGTAGGGTGTGTGTGTAAAGGTTATATGCATGTGGGAAGGTTTTGTGGTTTTTGTGTGTGTACGTAGGGTGTGTGTAAAGGGTATATCCACGTGGGAAGGTTTTTTTGTTTTTGTGTGTGTGTGTGTAAAGGTTATATGCGTGTGGGAAGGTTTTGTGATTTTGTGTGTGTACGTAGTGTGTATATGTGTGTAAAGGTTATATGCGTGTGGGAAGGTTTTGTGTTTTTGCGTGTGTATGTAGGGTGTGTGTCTGTGTAAAGGTTATATGCATGTGGGAAGGTTTTGTGTTTTTGTGTGTGTGCGTAGGGTGTGTGTGTGTGAAGGTTTTATGCATGTGGGAAGGTTTTGTGTGTGTGTGTACAAAGGGTGTGTGTGTGTAAAGGTTATATGTGTATGGGAAGGTTTTGTGTGTGTGTGTACGTAGGGTGTGTGTGTGAAGGGTATATGCGTGTGGGAAGGTTTTGTGTGTGTGTGTGTGTACGTAGGGTGTGTGTGTAAAGGTTGTATGCGTGTGGGAAGGTTTTGTGTTTTTGTGTGTGTACGTAGTGTGTGTGTGTGTGTAAAGGTTATATGCGTGTGGGAAGGTTTTGGGTTTTTGTGTGTGTAAGTAGTGTGTGTGTGTGGGCCCGATTCACAGAATGAACTTAAGACTCAATCCTAAACTTACTACTATTTTGGTATTCACAGAATGCACTTACTACTTTTGGCATTCACAGAAGTTAGGATTTTGTCTTAAGTTTGTCTTAAGACAAACTTGAGACAGACTTAAGACAAACTTAAGACAGACTTAAGTTAGGATTTTGTCTTAAGTCTGTCTTAAGTCTGTCTTAAGTTTGTCTTAAGTCTGTCTTAAGACTAATTTAAGACAAAATCCTAACTTCTGTGAATACCAAAAGTAGTAGAATGTAGTAAATTCATTCTGTGAATACCAAAAGTAGTAAATTCATTCTGTGAATGCCAAAATAGTAGAAAGTTTAGGATTGAGTCCTAAATTCATTCGGTGAATCGGGCCCTGTGTGTGTAAAGGTTATATGAGTGTGGGAATGTTTTGTGTTTTTGTGTGTGTGCGTAGGGTGTGTGTGTGAAGGTTATATGCGTGTGGGAAGGTTTTGTATGTGTGTGTGTATGTAGGGTGTGTGTGTGAAGGTTATATGCATGTGGGAAGGTTTTGTGTGTGTGTTGACGTAGTGTGTGTGTGTGTAAAGGTTATATGCGTGTGGGAAGGTTTTATGTTTTTGTGTGTGTACGTAGTGTGTGTGTGTGTGTGTAAAGGTTATATGAGTGTGGTAATGTTTTGTGTTTTTGTGTGTGTACGTAGGGTGTGTGTCTGTGTAAAGATTATATGCGTGTGGGAAGGTTTTGTGTTTTGTATGTGTGCGTAGGGTGTGTGTGTGTGAAGGTTATATGCTTGTGGGAAGGTTTTTTGTGTGTGTGTGTGTACGTAGGGTGTGTGTGTGAAGGTTATTGCATGTGGGAAGGCTTTGTGTGTGTTTGTGTGTGTACGTAGGGTGTGTGTGTGTAAAGGTTATATGCATGTGGGAAGGTGTTGTGTGTGTACGTAGGGTGTGTGCGTGTGTGTGTGAAGATTGTGTGTGTGCGCACACCTGGATGGTGTTCTCCTCTTCCCGTGCCTCTGTGCCAGATGGGTGTGTGCTGTTGTTCTTCTCTCTCTTGTCTCTAAGCGCTCACCCGGAACAGGAACACACGTGTTGTGGTTCTTGCGGTCGGACTCTGAAGCCTCCTGTCCCTGTGATTGTCGCGGCTTGTTTTATGCCTGCTCTTGTGTTTTGTAAGCTCTAGACTTCCTTCTCTCTGCTCCTAAAATAGCCCCTGCTTTCAGCAGGGCCATGAATTTTTCAGAGGCGCTGTTACCTGACCTGAAGCTTTCGAGGGGCCCCTGGGAGCGGCCCCTGCTGGCGGGGGCCCAGTCTTCCTTCCCTGGCCCTCGCTGACAGCCAGGCCTCTGCTCTTCTTCCTCGCATTGCTCTGAATTATTGATGGGAGGTTTGTGTAGCGAACTGAAGGGTGACTCACCACCAGGCACTTAACCAGCCGTGCAGGCAGCCAGGACTGGTTAAAGACACTTGGCACCGCGCACTTTATTACAAGAAACATCTGCAGGGTGCGCTGTGAGGGAGGGCCTCGCTCAAAAGAAACATCTGCACGGTGTGCTGTGAGGAGAGGCCTCCCTCCACAGAAACATCTGCACGGTGTGCTGTGAGGAGAGGCCTCACTCCAAAGAAACATCTGCACGGAGTGCTGTGAGGAGAGGCCTTCCTCCACAGAAACATCTGCACGGAGTGCTGTGAGGAGAGGCCTTACTCCAAAGAAACATCTGCACGGTGTGCTGTGAGGAGAGGCCTCCCTCCACAGAAACATCTGCACGGAGTGCTGTGAGGAGAGGCCTCCCTCCACAGAAACATCTGCACGGTGTGCTGTGAGGGTAGGCCTCCCTCCACAGAAACATCTGCACGGTGTGCTGTGAGGAGAGGCCTCGCTCCACAGAAACATCTGCACGGAGTGCTGTGAGGAGAGGCCTCACTCCAAAGAAACATCTGCACGGAGTGCTTTGAGGAGAGGCCTCCCTCCACAGAAACATCTGCACGGAGTGCTGTGAGGAGAGGCCTCCCTCTACAGAAACATCTGCACGGTGCGCTGTGAGGAGAGGCCTCCCTCCACAGAAACCTCTGCACGGAGTGCTGTGAGGAGAGGCCTTCCTCCACAGAAACATCTGCACGGAGTGCTGTGAGGAGAGGCCTCACTCCAAAGAAACATCTGCACGGTGTGCTGTGAGGAGAGGCCTCCCTCCACAGAAACAACTGCACGGTGTGCTGTGAGGGGAGGCCTCCCTCCACAGAAACATCTGCACGGAGTGCTGTGAGGAGAGGCCTCCCTCCACAGAAACATCTGCACGGTGTGCTGTGAGGGGAGGCCTCCCTCCACAGAAACATCTGCACGGAGTGCTGTGAGGAGAGGCCTCACTCCAAAGAAACATCTGCACGGTGTGCTGTGAGGAGAGGCCTCTCTCCACAGAAACATCTGCACGGAGTGCTGTGAGGAGAGGCCTCCCTCCACAGAAACATCTGCACGGAGTGCTGTGAATAGAGGCCCCGCTCCACAGTCTGAGATGTAACTCCAGGGGTTTCCAGAGGTCAGTCCGCACCGAGAAGCTCTCACCTCTGCTGCAAGCTCTCCTTGAAGTGGAGAAATAGGGCCTCACCATGGGCCGGGTGGTACCTGCGGGGGTGGTGGGGGGAGAGTGATGGGGCTGTAATGTTCTCCATAACGAGCTCCTCACCTCTCCATCGCGGGGAGATGCAGGGCAGATTTACAAGAAAGTGATGCATCTGTAGAGATAGTCACTTTCCCTGCACCGCCCTGAGAAATTCTGATGCATCTGTTGGTGCATAAGTCACGCTTTGCTGGAGTTGTTTCACTGTAAATGGGCCGCATTTTTACGCTGCCGCTGCATCACATTAAATTGACGAAACAGCGCTGCTAAAATGATGCAAGGGCTTGTAAATCTGCCCCACGGTGTAGTACGGTCACACAATATTGGCTCCCTTCACACTTTCTCCCGGTGAGAACCGACACCTCACAGTGAAGCTGACAGTGAGCTGTAAGCCCCGGAACAGGGTGCGTTTCAAGTTCCTGTTTAGAGGCTCAGCACAGGCCATGATCATGCCGGGGTTGGGGGGCGGGGAGGGGTGAAACTTTCCCAGGACATCAGAAGCAACCTCAGACATTTTCTTACACCATGTGAAAGGTAGGACATGCCCTGATGTGTGTGGCATATCCTGATAGTGAAATACAGTAAATTTCGTTTTTCACTATTGCAAGGCTATCTGTTCCCATAGGCCAGAATGTGCAGTTAGTTTATAATATCTTATAAACATTACGTGGCCCTAGGAACAAGATAGGATAATGAAGTTTAGTATGCCCTTCCTGCCCCCCAACACAGTGAAAAGGTTTCAAAGGCTGGCAAGTCTGCTGCTAAAAAGTTCTGGTACTCTCCATTGAAAGTATTGCACCCCTGCTGAGAAGTGAGGTACTCTCCTAGTTAAGGTAAATGAGAAGTGATGTACTACCCCTTTGAAAATTTTGGACCCCTGATGAGAGGTGACATATTCTCCCTTTGAAAATATTGGACCACTGATGAGAGGTGACGTACTCTCCCATTGAAGGTACTGCAGCACTACGATAAGTGCCAATACTTCTCCTTCCTAATTAAGTCATCACAGGCACTCATAGTGCCAGCACCGGGTGGAGACACTTTGCTACTGTCACAGGACCTTGTGGTAGTGTCGGGAGCCAAACTCCAATAATCGCCAGAGCCCCACTATTTGATCACCCCCATTTTTACCAAAATAATTCAGCTCTAGCGTCTCTAGCGGTTCCTCACATTCCTCATCTGGAAAACACAATTTAGCACAGTTAAATAAAATATTCAAAGCATGAAGGACTGAGTTCTTGATCAAAATAAGGCAAAAGTGAATTTATTATACAATAATTTAAATATCATACAGAGATAAATGCATAAAATGCCATGAAGACCCAAATACAGACGGATAGATAAATGGAAACTCGCAAAACTCAGAGGGCCCGATTCACAGAATGAATTTAAGACTCAATCCTAAACTTACTACTATTTTGGTATTCACAGAATGCACTTACTACTTTTGGCATTCACAGACGTTAGGATTTTGTCTTAAGTCTGTCTTAAGTCTGTCTTAAGTCTGTCTTAAGTTTGTCTTAAGACAAACTTAAGACAAAATCCTAACTTCTGTGAATACCAAAAGTAGTAAGTTCATTCTGTGAATACCAAAAGTAGTAAGTTCATTCTGTGAATGCCAAAAGTAGTAAGTGCATTCTGTGAATACCAAAATAGTAGTAAGTTAAGGATTGAGTCTTAAGTTCGTTCTGTGAATCGGGCCCAATAATCCATAGTTAGACAGAATCTAAGTAAACATTCTAAGGGGCAGATTTACAACAAAGTAACGCAGCACGGTGCAGCAAGTCATTTTGCTGCATTGTGCTGCGTTAGTTTGGAAAGCACAGAGGTGCAACATATTTACAAGAATATGTTGCATCTCTGTGCTTTCCCCTGCGCTGGCGCACAAACTGCAGCCATGCGAGGGCGCGGGCACCCTTGCACCATGGTGCAAGGATGCCTGCGTCGTAGGAAGTTTGTTTTTGTGCAGCAAAGGACACCTTCCTGCACAAAAACAGTCACAAGAGGCTTTTTCCTCTTTCAATGCGTGCTGTGGAATGCAGCACGCATTGAAAGAGAAAAACACAAGGAGAAATGAAAAAGTTCTCCTCGTTGCGCCTCGCTACGCCACCTCCTGGGTGGCGTAGCATTCACACGCATCTCCAGATTTACGATTTTTCGTAAATCTGGAGATGTGCTTGTTCCATGGGTGTTGTGTGGGAACACCCACAACAACACCCATGGAACGCCCCTTCCACGCACTGTGCTGTGTGTGAAGGGGCCATATTTACAAGGAGAGGAAAAGTCACGCATGGTGGCTTTTCCTCTAATTGTAAATATGGAGAAGCCCCCTGCGCTACCAGTACATCACAAAAAGTGACGTAGTGGTGGCGCAGGGGGCTTGTAAATCTGCCCCTTAGTGTAAAACTCATAAAGAGTACTGACAGCCTTCCATCAGCAAGCCTAAAGCAAATGAAGAGAGTCTTGGAGGAAAATGGAAAGCCACCCTTGAGGAAAATAGTGAAAGAAAAATCCCACGAAGACAGAAACCGAAAGATTTGAAAGACAAATCACACAATTTGTTAACCCCTTGCGTGCGCGCGTCGGCCAACGGCTGTCGTGAGCACTACCTCGGTACTGCTGCTCACGTCCTTTGGCCGACTCGGCCCCGCCCACTTAATAGAACTCCCGCACCGCAGTGGAATTTGCGCCGCGGTAAAGGAGTTAATAGATTCTGCATATTCAGCATGGCAGGATCATGGTTAGAGTCACATTGGCAAATCAGAAACCGCAACTGAATATTCTCAATCTCTAGTACTAACCCATTTCTTAAGGTAAGAGGAATCTTCCAACTGCTCCCTCAACAACTGCACTCCGGAGATGTACAGCGCAAATGGAACATTTCTTAAACAACAGCTCCTAGAATCAGCACATCTACACTAACCCTTCCAGCGGACGTCCTTGAAAATGATCCTTTGAGCACACAAGGAAAGCTTCATTCACAATACACATTTGTAAGCAATGTTGTACACTACTAATACAATGACAACAGTCACTTGGTGCTCTGCGCAAACACGGGGAGAGATAGTTTGCAGCGGGACACTGATTGGGAGGGAGAATGCACTGGAGCAAGTTGAATAGAACACCAGAAACTACATCCATTGAAAGAGTTAATGACATATTATATGTAAATGTGACATTAATATTCATTGCATTATTAGTACTTCAAAATTAAATGGAAAACTTATTCCAAGTGTAACATCTTTAGTTCATCGGTTACAACTGTATGCATCATGAAAACACTAGTTATCAAAACAATTTAAACACGATATTTGCACATTTTGCTTATTTCGAAAATGCTAGAACAGCAGGCCATCCCACAGCAAGATCATACAGGCGCCATGCACATATTGCCTGTGGCTGGTACCCACAGTACCCACATAGAATTAAAGATGACCCCACCATAGCCATGAGTAAGCAGCTGCCACCAGGCGTCCTTACTCCCATCTAGAAATATTTATATATATATATATATATATATATATATATATATATATATATATATATATATATATATATATATTACCTACTGGCGGTCGCCAGTAGGTATATATAGTTAGGATTTTTTCTCTATGGGATTTTTGAAAATTCTATGTCTAATAACTTTGGCGTTTGTGGACGGAATTGGCTGAAATTTTCAGGAAAATGGAACATTTTGTTTCTGAGCAGCCCCTGACAATTTGGAGGGTTTCATCAAGGGGGGGCCGAGAAAAGAGGGGGGTCCCAAAACACGTTTTTCCCATGTTAATTTCCATAGGGCGGTTGGCCTCACTTTTAGATCGAACGGCTGAATGGATTTGCACGAAACTTGGCACAATTGTAGGGACTGTTAGCCCGATGTGCCTTTGCTAGGTCTCAATATATGTGCTCCAGTGGATTTTGAGTAATTTAGGTTCAAAAAAAGATATATATCTGGGCAGAGCCTAACCACACATCTGATCTGATTGGCTGTCAGCACTTCATCCAAGAAGTGTTGGCAGCCATCTTGGGACCAATATACATGATAGCACCTCATTAAAAAGCATTGTAGTTATTAGAGGGTTTTAGGACTTTAGTTACATTATAAATCATTTGTTGATGGTACCATACTCGTTTTAGGAATTGTGGTGGGTTCTAAGGTGATTTTACCATGTGAAAAAACCTTCTGCTGTGATATCATGAATATTGTTTGAAAGAAAACTAATATCTCATGATTTTCCCACAGTGGTTTGGAAGGGGATCTATAAGCTAAACTGAAAGCATATTTTCTGTAAATTCACATTATCTTTCTCAGTCATGTGAAAATGAAGTCTGACATTCTCAGTAAAACATGTACATCCAACAAGGACAGAGACTGTCAGTTGATTCTATTTCAGGACCGGAGGCTTCAGATTATGCTTCTCCATCTTTATTGAAGCTCACAGCAGCCAATGAAAATGCTTGCTTTTCATAGTAAAAACGTTAAACAACTACACATCCCATCATGACTAGCCCAAAGGCACGCCCCCCTAGTCCATAAGAGGCCTCTGCCTGCCGCCATCTTCCTCTTTCTTTGCTGCTCACAGCAAGAGCTAAGTGCACATTGTTTACTCCCTCTAGCTGTTAGCAACGATTGCACATGTCAATGTGAATAATGTTATGTTAACTGATTGAATTTTGCTAAGTGTACCCATTATAATATGCTTAAAGCGCATGTTGGTCTATCGAGTTACCTACTTGTGGGGTGATCGATACTTCAGGGAGGGTGTTGTGCATTTTTCGCTAGCGTCGCGGCGCCTAGCGTGTTCCGATTCATTTCCTCAATGTGGCTTGGTTACGCCTAGTGGCGTGAGGTAGCGGCGGTCGTTGACCGGGAGCAGACGGGCACCGTGCTTCACAATCAGGGCCTTTGTCCCGGCTGGTTTCCCCGTAGGCGCGTCTCGCGCATGCGCATCGGCGTCCCTCATAGGCCGATGACGCGTGTAGGGTCCGGGTGGCTCTCGGCCGCGGCGTGCGTCCAAACGCGCTGAATTTGGGCTCCTTTCTAGTAGGATTTCAGTCGCGTTTGGGCTGCACGTCACGGCGCGAACCCCAAACTGTCAAACACATCGATTTTGTACACGGAGAGTTACCGGTGGCCCCTCTGCTCTGATAAACGCCTGTGAAGGTTGTAAAATATTGAGGCCAGTGATTAGAGTGCGCACACGCTCTGTGGACAGTATTTTGGCCTGGGTCTTTGGCCCCTTGTGACTACAGCTTTGCTGAGGGGGTTTGTACTTTGTGGAATCCAGTGTGCTTGCAGGGCTAACCCCCCCCTTGACCCTCCTGGTGGCTGAACAGTGCTTTGGCAATTCTTCATTGACGTGCAGGACCAACCACCCCTGAAATGTCGCAGTGGGGTCAGTACAATGAAGAATATGCGGAGGAGGAGGTTTATGACGGACAGCAGGAGGCTGTCCTTGAGGACAATTTAGTCATTGCATTGGACGCATCTGTGCAGTTGTCCGTCAATAGGGCTATGGAGACCACGGTCCCACAAACAGTGCAGCAAGCCCTAGCCACAGCCCTTCGCCCAATCCGGAAACAGTTGGAGGGCTTTGCCAAGAGGCATGGCTATACCAAACCGCAAAAGAAGAGAGCGGAAGCTTCCACTTCCAGTCAACAGGCTGTTGACACTGCCACATGGCCTCATGCACAGGCCCTTGCTACCCTACCGGACACAGCGGATCATTCCTATTTTGGCGCCAAGGCCAAGTCCAAGCGCAGGGTCCATACAGATACTGACACGGACACGGACGCGACCACAGGCACAGATACCGACACATCGGAAGAGCAGCCTCCTCCGAAGAAGGTGCAGGTGGAGATGGCCCAGGTGCATACTCCTTTCACATTCGATCCTACGGAGATCATACACCCCAGGTCACAGGACTGGGTGCCGCCTCAGGCGGTGACGGCATACATACACGACAATCTGAGAAAGAGCTTCCCGAGGGAAGTCAGGAACCGCCTTAAATCAGAATGCCCTCGCCCGGACATCCCAGACAAAGTGGCGGAGACCCCGGAGATCGACGCAAGCCTCTTGACCTTCCTTCGGAAGTTCTCTAAAGACCCCAAACGAGGTCTGGATAGGGCATGGTCAGGCTGCCAGGACAAGATGTTGGACACAATCGGTCCTCTGGCGAAGATCTTAGAGATGGCTCTAGCGGCCAAGGAGAGTTCCACCCCTGTGGACCCGGATGTATTGGCTGGCTGGACCCAGCGTGCTATTTGCTTGCTGGGCAACGCCAACTGCGCCATTTCGTCAGAGAGGAGGAAATCCCTGCTGATGAAAATGGACAGTAACTTGACCGAGCTAGCGGACGCTGAGCCGGGACCCCTAGCAGCGGGCCAACTATTTGGAGACAAGTTTGTCAAGGACGTGTCCAAATATGTAGGGACATTTACCGCGCTGGACAAGGCGCAGTCAGGGATAAAGAGAGCTCTCAGTCAGAGAGTTTTTAACAGGGCCGGACGAGGCGGGGGCCGCTCGTCGGGCCGTGGAGGTCAGCAAGGTTCCCAAAGAGGCGATTTTGGCAGGGGCAAAAATGAATACGACTCCACCCGCGGTGGAACCTTCTACCCCTCCCGCAGGAGGTTCGACAGGAGCCGTTATCACTCCAATAACAACAGGGGGACCTTCAAGCATCAGCAGAACGCAGGTGAGAGTAACAGAGTTTACACTTCTACCTTTGGGGGGAAGGACTCGGCACTGCCTAGAGCAGTGGCGGGCACTGACACAGGACGCATGGGTGCTACAAACTGTGCAGGGTTTCCGCTTAGAGTTCTATTCTCATCCCGTTCAGTCGGGGCTCCCGGCGGATCTCCATTTTTCCCAACAAGATCTCAGTTTTATAGACAAAGAGATCTCAGAATTGCTGCAGAAGCGCGCGATAGCACCGGTCTGTCAAGGTCCTCGCGGTTTCTGCAGCAATATCTTTGTCATACAGAAGAAGGGAGGCGGAAACAGATTAGTTTTGAACCTCAGGGATTTCAACCAGTTTATAACGTACAATCATTTCAAGATGGAGGGCATCCATCTTTTGACGGATCTACTGCAGGTGGGAGACTGGATGGTCCGACTGGACTTGAAAGACGCTTATCTGTCTGTGCCGATATTTCCCCCGCATCGCAGATATCTCCAATTTCGGTGGAAAGGCCAGTGGTACGAATATTTGGTTCTGCCTTTCGGGCTCTCCTCGGCACCTTGGTGCTTCACCAAGGTGATGAAACCAGTGGTGGCATACCTCAGGGAACGCGGTATTCGCCTCATAATCTATCTGGACGACATCCTGATAGTGGATCAGTGTTGTCAAGCACTCTTGCGACACCTTACTCTGACGACAACGTTGCTTCAAAACCTGGGCTTTGTAGTCAACGCCAGGAAATCAGTCATGATACCTGTAGGAAGGTACATCCTGACTATGGTTGCCCCCAACTTTTTGCCCTGTGTTTTAGCTGGTTTTGGACATAGTCGACCTGGGATCCTGCCAATCAGGACCCCAGGCCTACTGCTCTCTCTTTAAAATGGATTCCATGTACCCTAGGTACATTTCCAATTGGTACTGGGCCACCTTATCAGACCCTGTAACTCAGGGCATAGGTGTACCCAGGGCCGCCAGGAGCTGCAGCATGTATTATGCCACCCCTGGCTGGCCGCCTAAATTTGACACAACTGGCTGCATGACAGCTGGGGCGAAGTCGTGTAATCACACTTTGCTTTAGATATAGTAGCCCTATATCTAACCATACAATGGACACTCGAGTTCCTATCAGTCACTCCTATGGCAGGCCTTGACAATCCTGAAGGCAGAGTGCATGGGCTCGTGTGAACTAGGCTCTGGCCCGAGCCGAGCCCGGTTGCAGCTTGCGGAACCAAGACCCAATGGCTGTTCCATGATAACGCGTACCCCATCGGTAACTCCGGTGTCGCGTTATCAAGGCATGTCGAGTAAGGTGTCATACGAATCGGGATGCTGCCCTCTCACCAACCCTGGCGATGAGGTTAGCATTCCGCCCTTCTAGAGGGACACGACATGTACGTAACTGTGAACCCCGGTTAAAGTTAACTAAAGCCTCAGCTCCACAAAAGGGATGCTGCCACCACAGACACGAGTCTGACCTCCTGCTGCTGGGAGTCCTTCCAGTGAGGGGCGCTTGGACAAAGGGTTTCCTGTCGAGGGCGGTGTTCGCACCGTCCCAGACAGGGTTTGTGTATTCTGGGTAGGTAGGGCTTTTGCGAGAAGGTGACTGCGGAGTGGCACCCCGGTGCTCACTACGCATCTGCCGGTCAGAACCAGTTCCAGGGGCGCCAGCCCTGGCCTGGGGAAAGTCCGGCAGGGGAGAGGGGTGTAACTACCCCCCTTCCTGGTCCCACCCTTAGGGCAGGACCTAGTCATGTACCCACCCCTTTCTTTAGGATAAAGGCCGGAGCGGGGACCCTTCCAAATTAGATCATCTTTGAATCAAGAACTACTTTCTACGAAAGGACACTCAAGACTCTGCTCAAGATTTCTCCCTTGTGACTAAGAAGTAGTCACCCTGCATCAGCGGGCACCATCTAAGAACTCTGCGGTTTGCTGCAAGTCCTTCCTCAAGGATCCGACGGCCCAGCTCGACGAGAACCGGCTTCCCTGGCACCTCTGACCTCTACCCACGTCATCAGCTCAGCTGTGATCTGTGGGTGCGACGAGACCTCGAGGGACCGGCCATCATCAGAACCTGCACGCTCTTAAACCAGCACGACCATCGAAGCGATTCCCTGGTGAGTGCTCTGGGGTCCGAGAAGCCCCGACCCTGAGCCGCTCCAGCACCGAAGTGCAGTCTCCCAGCATCTCCACGATCTGCGTGGGGCCCTTCTGCTCGCTGCTCAGCACGTTGTCTGGTCACTAGCCGCTGGCTTGTGCCCTTCTGTGACGACATCCGACAATCAACACTGCTGGTCTGGTTGCTCCAGACTGGCCCTTGCTTCCATCTCTGCGAGAAGCACCCCGGACCCCCCTGGTCCACTCAAGACGCCATCTTAGGCCCACCACGTGGCCCTGAGATCTGCCAAGGCTTGTTGCCCCATCCTGGGCCCAGCGACGCCGACAGCATCATCCTTCGTGGGACAGCTCGCACCTCCGCCGTGGTCGCCGACAACGCCTCCTGGTCCGTGAGACTGCAGAGCCTAGCGTCGCCCACTCACCTGGTCGAGGTGACGGCCAACCGGTGCCATCCTGGTACCCTCTGACTACTGGCTAGTAGTACGAACTTGGTCCCCTCTGCTTTCAGGTATCAACAATCTCTGATCCAGGCTTGGATCTCTACGAACTATTCATCACTGGTCGCCGGCCAGCAACTCCTTTTCTTCCGGCTCCTGGCTCGTCAGCGAAGACCCCGACGCCTGTAAGACTTGTGCAGCCGCAGCCCTCGTGGCTAGGTAACTCGGCATTTCGGTGCCTGCATAGCCTCTTTACTCTAGGGTCCCGAGTCCCTCGCTTCCGACTTGCCTTATCGGGTCCGCCCGAGACCTTAAACTTTCCGTGTCCTCGGACACTTGTGTTAATTGTGCACTTGAAGTATTTTCCTAAGAGATTTGGTTTGTGCTTAGTACCCTGTCCTCATAAAGAGTCCAGGGCTGTTGTGAATCTTAATAAATATCCTGTTTATTTTCATAACACTTGTGTGGTGTCCTTTCACTGGGTGTTCAAGGGGTACATGTGTGGTAAACAGCTGGCTTAACGCGCCCTCTCGAGTCTTTAGCCTTAGACTGCTCGTATCCACGCTACAAGGATAGCTGGTCTATAGGTTGACTTACAACCAAACACCATAAGGGACGTTGGAACGATACATAGCGGTCGCTAGAATAGCGAACGTTGCATATCGGGCCAACTTCTCACATTGGTGAGCAGCGGTTGGGATTTGAGCTTGCTGTTGTTTTACCACACGTATCCTAAGAATATCTTGTTGAAAGATCACATAAGTACTGTTAGTACATATAACTAAAGCTTAGAATACTCTGAGTTCTACTGAACCAGCTGTTGCAGCTCCTCAAGGCTTAGCACACCTTGGCTGCAACTCTTAGCAAGGGAACAGTAGGTAAACACATAGTGTAGGTAGGTGCATCACTTACACCACACTAGAAACAGTATGTCGGACAAAGGAGGAAACTCTGAGTCTCCCCTTGTGTCAGTTGACCCTCCACAGGTCATCCCTTCAAGATATACTGTGCTGAGCTTCAAGGAGTTAAGACAAGTGTGTCACTCCAGGAAGATCAAGCAGGGGTCTAACCCCACCACGTCCTTTCTGATTGGTCTCTTGGAGACTTATGATGCCAGAAAAGCTGAGACCCGTCTTAGCTCTTCTAATCCAGAAGGAGACATGCCTCCCCTCGAGGGAACCAGAGACGATCCTGACCTCATCCACCTCGCAACTGAGAACGAAGATGTGGAGGATGATGAGGATAAGGATCCCTCTGGGGATGAGGCAGATAAGGGACAGGTAGAAGTCGTCAGACTAAGCAGGTCCAACTTAAGCAAACATGATAGCGGTACTGGGGGACCCCTGGGGCCACTATCAGGTCAGCTTAACATTGGGAATGGACGAGCCCGATCTCTGTCAAGAGACTCTGGCAGATCCCTTCAAACCAATGGCTCTCGCAACTCTTCTCAGAGAGGGATGACGTCCCCTCAGCGGAGAGTGTACGAAGCTAAGGAAAGGGCAGCTAATCTGAGGATCGAAAGGGAAGAACTTGCCCTGGCCAAAGAAAGGCTTGCCTTTGCGAGAGAGCAACAGTTAAGTGGGGTAGTCCCCACTGGTGGCAGCAATGTACCTAGCAATAGGGAAAAGAGTTTCGATACGAAACACCTTGGTAAGATAGTGCCCCCCTTTAAACAAGGGGACGACATCCACAAATGGATTACTGCTTTGGAGAGGGCCTGCACTGTGCAAGGTGTTCCCCAGAGTCAGTGGGCAGCTATCTTGTGGCTCTCCTTTTTGGTAAAGGAAGAGACAAGCTCCTCACCACAAGGGTGGAGGATGCAAACGATTACCAAGTCTTGAGAAATACACTCGTTGAAGGGTTCGGCCTAACCACTGAGCAGTACAGGGTGCTGTTCAGGGATACCCAGAAAACGCAGTCTCAAGATTGGTCTGATTTTGTCGATTGTGCCACTAAGGCTTTTGAGGGCTGGTTGCTGGGCAGTAAGGTTACTGATTTTAAAGGATTGTATAATCTAATTATGAGGGAGCAAATCTTAAATAATTGTCAGAACCAGTTATTACACCAGCACCTGGTAGACTCTGATCAGACCTCTCCACAGGAATTGGGTAAGAGGGCAGACAAATGGGTCAGAACCAGGGTTAGGCCTAAAAACCAGGGTGGTGACCAGAAAAAGGAATCAACCAAGCCTCAAGAGAAGGGTGGGAATAAATCCACAGAGAAGACTTCCCAAGGGCCCCAAAACTCCAACAAGGGTGGTGGGTCCCAGAACACTCCTTCAGAACAGAAGAAACCTTATTGCCATACCTGTAAACAGGTGGGCCATTACAAAAGTGATGCCAAGTGCCCTAAAAATAGCAATAAGGAAAACATACCCCCAAGTAACACTCCCAGACCTCCTGTTACCACTAGTGGTAATCCCCCAGGTGGTGGGAGTGCCCCCAAGAATGTGGTGGGCATTACTTTGGGCAATCAGGAGGACTATGGCCTAGCCAGGTTCCCTGACCACACTCTTGTCTGTGAGACTGGCATGGGGTTTGCCAACTTCACTACTGGACCCCACATTTTGGGAAAGTATAGACAAGAAGTTTTAGTGAATGGTCAGAAAGTTGAGGCATTCAGAGACACAGGGGCCAGCCTCACCATGGTGAGTGACCATCTGGTCCCCTCTGCTCAACTGACCCCGGGTTTTACTTATCAGGTGACAGACATTCATGGAGTGAAGAGAAGGCATCCCATGGCAGTAGTCAAGCTCAGCTGGGGTAATGTCACAGGGCCCATGAGAGTGGCAGTGACAGATAACCTACCTGTAGATTGCTTACTGGGGAATGACCTGGAACTCTCAGCATGGGCTGAGGTGGAGCAAGAAACTCACTCCAGAATGATAGGCCTATCCAGACAGGTTAGTGGGGCAGTAATAGCTACAGCCCCAGTCCAAGCCCCATTCCTCCCTGAAAAGGTTGGAAGGGCAGTGGTAGCCACTGCCCAGGCTCAGACAGACTTTCCAGAACAGGATAGGAGGGCTGTGACAGTCACAGCCCAAACACAAACTGAGTGCCCTCCTGAAAAGGTTGGCAAGGTTGAAATGGTCTCAACCTCTACTCAAACAGATAGTGAGGTTGTGAAGCCTGAAACAATGGATCACTCCACTCAAACAGAGAGCATTGAGGAGGAAGAAAAGTCTTCCCCCTCCCAGACACTAGGTGAGAGCCAGCCTCCTCAGGGAACTGACTCTACCCCTGTTGAAGGAACTGCCCCAGAGGTAGTCAGGCCTAGCCTGGCAGAACCCCTGATGACAGTGGACCCTTCCCAGGTGGGACCCAGTCTGGAGCAGGTAACCTGCACCTCTCTACCCTGCCTCAGTCAGCCCAGGGCTGAAGAGGACAGGGAGGTCAGTGGTGGACCCCAAAGGGCCCCCTGTCCAAAAGAACCCCTTAATCAGCAGATTAGGATCACTGAAGCTGGTAAACCTAGCCAAGTGAAAATAAGTAAGACTCCTGAGGGACCCCCCTTAAAAGTAGTTAGGGAACTCCCCCAGCTGGACACTGTTGGTCACAGCCAAACATGGGGCCTAAAAACCCCAGACCTGACCTGTCCCTCCAGTAAGCCAAACAGAGGGACTCAGCCTCCCGCTTTAGGTAGCCAGAGGCTGACCCTGAGAGCTCAGTGCATCTCAGCTAAAGAAAGAAAGGCACACATGATGGATGGTGATTGGAGGAAGTTGAGCCCAAAGGTAGAGGAGCCTCACTTCAGTACTCCATCCCAGCATTAGCCTTCTTCTTTCCCAAGACACACCAGAGACAGAGATTCCCTATGGTGGAGACCCTCAGATACCCTTAGGGTGAGGGGTTGCCTAGTGGACCATGACACAGGGGGAAACCAAGCCAGAGCTGGTCCTTCCTTATATGGCCACTTAGGTAATAGAGGCTTACCTGGACAAGGATAGCCTTATCTCCTTTCGTTTGGGGGGGGGGGGGGGTTGTGTAGGAAGGTACATCCTGACTATGGTTGCCCCCAACTTTTTGCCCTGTGTTTTAGCTGGTTTTGGACATAGTCGACCTGGGATCCTGCCAATCAGGACCCCAGGCCTACTGCTCTCTCTTTAAAATGGATTCCATGTACCCTAGGTACATTTCCAATTGGTACTGGGCCACCTTATCAGACCCTGTAACTCAGGGCATAGGTGTACCCAGGGCCGCCAGGAGCTGCAGCATGTATTATGCCACCCCTGGCTGGCCGCCTAAATTTGACACAACTGGCTGCATGACAGCTGGGGCGAAGTCGTGTAATCACACTTTGCTTTAGATATAGTAGCCCTATATCTAACCATACAATGGACACTCGAGTTCCTATCAGTCACTCCTATGGCAGGCCTTGACAATCCTGAAGGCAGAGTGCATGGGCTCGTGTGAGCCCGGTTGCAGCTTGCGGAACCAAGACCCAATGGCTGTTCCATGATAACGCGTACCCCATCGGTAACTCCGGTGTCGCGTTATCAAGGCATGTCGAGTAAGGTGTCATACGAATCGGGATGCTGCCCTCTCACCAACCCTGGCGATGAGGTTAGCATTCCGCCCTTCTAGAGGGACACGACATGTACGTAACTGTGAACCCCGGTTAAAGTTAACTAAAGCCTCAGCTCCACAAAAGGGATGCTGCCACCACAGACACGAGTCTGACCTCCTGCTGCTGGGAGTCCTTCCAGTGAGGGGCGCTTGGACAAAGGGTTTCCTGTCGAGGGCGGTGTTCGCACCGTCCCAGACAGGGTTTGTGTATTCTGGGTAGGTAGGGCTTTTGCGAGAAGGTGACTGCGGAGTGGCACCCCGGTGCTCACTACGCATCTGCCGGTCAGAACCAGTTCCAGGGGCGCCAGCCCTGGCCTGGGGAAAGTCCGGCAGGGGAGAGGGGTGTAACTACCCCCCTTCCTGGTCCCCCCCTTAGGGCAGGACCTAGTCATGTACCCACCCCTTTCTTTAGGATAAAGGCCGGAGCGGGGACCCTTCCAAATTAGATCATCTTTGAATCAAGAACTACTTTCTACGAAAGGACACTCAAGACTCTTCTCAAGATTTCTCCCTTGTGACTAAGGAGTAGTCACCCTGCATCAGCGGGCACCATCTAAGAACTCTGCGGTTTGCTGCAAGTCCTTCCTCAAGGATCCGACGGCCCAGCTCGACGAGAACCGGCTTCCCTGGCACCTCTGACCTCTACCCACGTCATCAGCTCAGCTGTGATCTGTGGGTGCGACGAGACCTCGAGGGACCGGCCATCATCAGAACCTGCACGCTCTTAAACCAGCACGACCATCGAAGCGATTCCCTGGTGAGTGCTCTGGGGTCCGAGAAGCCCCGACCCTGAGCCGCTCCAGCACCGAAGTGCAGTCTCCCAGCATCTCCACGATCTGCGTGGGGCCCTTCTGCTCGCTGCTCAGCACGTTGTCTGGTCACTAGCCGCTGGCTTGTGCCCTTCTGTGACGACATCCGACAATCAACACTGCTGGTCTGGTTGCTCCAGACTGGCCCTTGCTTCCATCTCTGCGAGAAGCACCCCGGACCCCCCTGGTCCACTCAAGACGCCATCTTAGGCCCACCACGTGGCCCTGAGATCTGCCAAGGCTTGTTGCCCCATCCTGGGCCCAGCGACGCCGACAGCATCATCCTTCGTGGGACAGCTCGCACCTCCGCCGTGGTCGCCGACAACGCCTCCTGGTCCGTGAGACTGCAGAGCCTAGCGTCGCCCACTCACCTGGTCGAGGTGACGGCCAACCGGTGCCATCCTGGTACCCTCTGACTACTGGCTAGTAGTACGAACTTGGTCCCCTCTGCTTTCAGGTATCAACAATCTCTGATCCAGGCTTGGATCTCTACGAACTATTCATCACTGGTCGCCGGCCAGCAACTCCTTTTCTTCCGGCTCCTGGCTCGTCAGCGAAGACCCCGACGCCTGTAAGACTTGTGCAGCCGCAGCCCTCGTGGCTAGGTAACTCGGCATTTCGGTGCCTGCATAGCCTCTTTACTCTAGGGTCCCGAGTCCCTCGCTTCCGACTTGCCTTATCGGGTCCGCCCGAGACCTTAAACTTTCCGTGTCCTCGGACACTTGTGTTAATTGTGCACTTGAAGTATTTTCCTAAGAGATTTGGTTTGTGCTTAGTACCCTGTCCTCATAAAGAGTCCAGGGCTGTTGTGAATCTTAATAAATATCCTGTTTATTTTCATAACACTTGTGTGGTGTCCTTTCACTGGGTGTTCAAGGGGTACATGTGTGGTAAACAGCTGGCTTAACGCGCCCTCTCGAGTCTTTAGCCTTAGACTGCTCGTATCCACGCTACTAGGATAGCTGGTCTATAGGTTGACTTACAACCAAACACCATAAGGGACGTTGGAACGATACATAGCGGTCGCTAGAATAGCGAACGTTGCATATCGGGCCAACTTCTCACAATACCCACTCAGGTGATAGACTTCCTGGGTTTCACGATCGATTCCAGGATAGCACAGCTAAGCCTCCCGAAGGACAAGCTGAAAGACCTGAAGAAGGAGATCAGGAGACTGTTGAACAGTCAGACAGTTTCGCTCAGGGAGATTGCGAGAGTGGTAGGAGTTTTGGCATCATCGGTGCAAGCGATATTCCCGGGCCCTCTTCATTACAGGGCTCTTCAACAGCTGAAGATCAGACACCTACGGAAGGGTCTGTCGTACTCGGACAACATTCCCCTCACAGAAGAGGTGAGGACGGAAATGCAATGGTGGCTAGGTCATGTAGACGCCTGGAACGGTCGAGCAATCTTCGGCTCCCTTCCAGAGGTAACAATAGAGTCGGACGCCAGCCGTTGGGGCTGGGGGGCTCGTTGCGGAGATATCTCTACAGGTGGCAGATGGTCTCCGGACGAGCTTTCGCTTCACATAAATTGTCTCGAACTGCTCGCGGGATCGTTCGCAGTGCGGACGTTGTCCCCGAGGCAGACATCTTGTTGTATCCTCCTGCGTTTGGACAATGTGTCAGCGGTGAGATACATCAACAAGTTGGGCGGCACGAGGTCGTCCATGCTTGTGCAGATAGCCAAGGACTTTTGGCATTACTGTCTAGAGAATCAGATATCAGTAATAGCAGAATACCTGCCGGGCCAGTCCAATCAGGTGGCGGACTGGAACTCGAGATACCTCAGGGACTACAGCGACTGGAAGTTGCTCCCGAAGGTGTTCCAATGGCTGCAGGAGATTTGGGGTCCGTTCGAGACGGACTTGTTTGCATCCAGACTAACATATCAGGTACCCAGATTCTTCAGCTGGAGACCGGATCCCGTGGCTCTGGCAACGGATGCATTTCTCCAGAATTGGTCGGAAGGGACGCAGTATGCTTTCCCACCCTTCCTGCTGATCCCGAGGGCAATGTCTCAGGTGATCAAGCAACGGGCGGAAGTAGTGATGGTGACACCCTGGTGGACGTCACAGTCATGGTTCCCCAAACTGATGCAGTGGAGTTGCGACCGTCCCAGACTCCTCCCGGAATCGACAACGCTATTGCTGGGCCCTCATCAGGAACAGCATCCCTTGGTAATGGAAGGCAGGCTCCAGCTGATGGCTTGGAGGCTTTCAGGGAACAGTGGCAGCTGCCAGGCCTTTCGAGCAGGACTTGTGATTTCATCAAACAGGCCTGGGCACCATCCACGCGAAAGCGATACTCCTCGGCCTGGAAGAACTGGATGGGTTGGTGCATGGAACGACATCTGGATCCCGTGGGGGCAGACTTATCCCACGTGCTGAACTTCTTAACGGACAAGGCTTCCGAGGGTTTGGCCTATAGGTCGGTCAATAATTTTAGGTCAGCCATCTCAGCAGGCCACACTCGGCTGGATGGTAAGCCAGTAGGCATGCATCCACTAGTATGCAAATTGCTTAAGGGAATTAGGGTGGCTAACCCACCGAAGCCCAAGTACACTGGGTTGTGGGACGTGTCTTTGGTTTTGGAGCTCTTTAACAAATGGCCGGTTAACTCGCTTTTATCCAGAAAACAGTTGTCAGCTAAGTTAGCCATGCTACTCTGCCTCTCGGCATGCAGGAGGTCATCGGACGTACGTGCGCTGGAAATTACAGGTAGAGTATTTACTCCAGAAGGAGTTTCTTTTTCCATTTCAGGACGCACTAAGACATTATCTCGTCATATTTCTTATAATGCTTTTCATGAGAACGATAAATTATGTGTTGTAAAATGTTTGAAAACCTATGAGGAATGTACAGCGGCTAATAGACCGCAGGGCTGTTCTCAGTTGTTGATTGCCATTCAGAAACCATTTAAAGCGGTGGCAGCTGCCACCATTGCCAGATGGCTTTGTTATATTATGGAAGAAGCAGGTGTAGATATCACCATTTTCGGTGCTCATTCAGTCAGAGGAGCCATGGCATCTAAATCATTTATGTTGGGTTCCAGCATACAGGATATCATGCGTAGCGCAGATTGGTCATCAGAATCGACCTTCAAGACGTACTATTATAAGCCGGTGGGGGATATTACCTGTGTTGTTTTTAGTAAGCGTTAAACATGCATAATCTGAAGCCTCCGGTCCTGAAATAGAATCACAAATTTGCTAGCATTCGCGACAAGAATTTGCAATTCTATTAAGGACACGGAGGCGAGGATTATCCCACCCGGCATGTTATGTATAAATGCTTGCCCACCCAATGGTTATGGTGGTTACGGTCTCGTATCCTTTATTGCAGGGCCAGATAAGAAGAGTGACTGAAAGTCGACGACTGCAAGGATAATACGACCGAATAAGTTATTTTCTTCCACGTTGGAGGAGTTACCAAGTTATCTAAGTTGTTGGAGCTGTTCGCCTTCAAGAAAGAGGAAGATGGCGGCAGGCAGAGGCCTCTTATGGACTAGGGGGGCGTGCCTTTGGGCTAGTCATGATGGGATGTGTAGTTGTTTAACGTTTTTACTATGAAAAGCAAGCATTTTCATTGGCTGCTGTGAGCTTCATTAAAGATGGAGAAGCATAATACTCGCCTCCGTGTCCTTAATAGAATTGCAAATTCTTGTCGCGAATGCTAGCAAATTTGTGATTCCTTTGTGTTCTACTGCAGCCTCCTAGAGTGTTCTAAAGAACAACTAGAGCGCTAACAGTCCTACTTATTACAAAGGTATGGCACACCTGAAGCCATCTTGATTGGAATAAAGTGGTAACTCTTAAAACATTTAATTTAAAAAGAAACAACATGAGGGGGTATATTTTGCCATAGAAAGTATGATTAGTGCTGCAGAATGAAAAATTAGGGCACATTTTGAGTGACTTCTCAAATCCTTTTCTATTTCATTAAAACATTCTGACATGCAGTCTCCCAAAATGGCCACCAGAGACAAAAGAGCCCAAATGTAGCCCAAATATCACCCAGATGTAGCCCAAGTATAGCCCAATGACAGAATGTCCCAGAGTGTTCTAAAGAACAACTAGAGCGCTAACAGTCCTACTTATTACAAAGGTATGGCACACCTGAAGCCATCTTGATTGGAATAAAGTGGCAACTCTTAAAACATTTAATTTAAAAAGAAACAACATGAGGGGGTATATTTTGCCATAGAAAGTATGATTAGTGCTGCAGAATGAAAAATTAGGGCACATTTTGAGTGACTTCTCAAATCCTTTTCTATTTCATTAAAACATTCTGACATGCAGTCTCCCAAAATGGCCACCAGAGACAAAAGAGCCCAAATGTAGCCCAAATATCACCCAGATGTAGCCCAAGTATAGCCCAATGACAGAATGTCCCAGAGTGTTCTAAAGAACAACTAGAGCGCTAACAGTCCTACTTATTACAAAGGTATAGCACACCTGGAGCCATCGTGATGGGAATAAAGTGGTAACTCTTAAAACATTTAATTTAAAAAGGAACAAAATGAGGGGGTATATTATGCAATAGAAGGTATTATTAGTGCTGCAGAAAGAAAAATTAGGGCACATTTTGAGTGACTTTTCAAATCCTCTTCTATTTCATTAAAAAATTCTGACATGCAGTCTCCCAAAATGGCCACCAGAGACAAAAGAGCCCAAATGTAGCCCAAATATCACCCAGATGTAGCCCAAGTATAGCCCAATGACAGAATGTCCCAGAGTGTTCTAAAGAACAACTAGAGCGCTAACAGTCCTACTTATTACAAAGGTATGGCACACCTGAAGCCATCTTGATTGGAATAAAGTGGTACCTCTCAAAACATTTAATTTAAAAAGGAACAAAATGAGGGGGTATATTTTGCCATATGAATTATGATTAGTGCTGCAGAAAGAAAAATTAGGGCACATTTTGAGTGACTTCTCAAACCATCTTCAATTTCATTAAATAATTCTGACATACAGTCTCCCAAGATGGCCACCAGAGACAAAAGAGCCTAAATGTAGCCCAAATATCACCCAGATGTACCCCAAGTATAGCCCAATGACAGAATGTCCCAGAGTGTTCTAAAGAACAACTAGAGCGCTAACAGTCTTACTTATGACAAAAGTATGGCACACCAGAAGCCATCTTGATTGGAATGAAGTGGTAAGTCTGAAAACACTCAATTTAAAAAGGAACAACATGAGGGGGTTAATTTTGCCATAGAAAGTATGATTAGTGCTTCAGAAAGAAAAATTAGGGATCATTTTGAGTGACTTCTCAAATCCTCTTCTATTTCATTAAAAAAATTGTGACATGCAGACTGAAACATGCACTTTGAATACCAGCAGCAGACGTCCCTGGTGAGCAGTAGCTTTACTACAGTGATCTAATGTGCAACTAGAGTGCTAACATTCAGAATTTATGGCAAATGTGTGACACATCTGAATGTCTTCCTGATGGAACCAAAGTAAACAAGCATTGAAAATGCAATAGATCTCGCCCTCGTTTAAGTTAAAGCCATTCTGTTTGTAATGAGGTGGCTTTTTAGCTTTGCTTTTATTAGTGTTTTTTCAACTTTCATGTAAATAACATGCATCTGTATGCATATAAGTATATGTATGCATGCATTTATGTTTGTATTTATATAGATATACAGAAGATATATGTTTATATATGTATGTATATATATATATATTCACTGAAAAAACCATAGGCTATAGACCATATATAGTTAGGAATTAGCATTTACAAAACCTTGAAAATTCACTGAAAAAACCATAGGTTATAGAACATATATAGTTAGGAATTAGCATTTACAAAACCTTGAAAATTCACTGAAAAAACCATAGGTTATAGACCATATATAGTTAGGAATTCGCATTTACAAAACCTTATTTTACTCACACAAAACCATTGAAATTCCATATATAGTTAGTTGCACTAACTATATATCGCGCACCCGCAATCCACTGCTGATGATGTCACATATTACATCATTCATGACATGGTCAGTGACATCACTGATGACATCACTGATGACATCTCAAATGACATCACTGATGACATCACTGATGACAACATCCAGTGACTGTATGTTTCTGTAAAGTTAAAATATGTCTTACATATTGAAGAATGAGTGGATGTATAAGTGTCTGGATGAAGGATTTAGTAGGTGCATGACTGACTGTATGAGTGAGTGATTAAATGTGTCTCACTGAGTGCATGGGTTAGTGACTAAACTGTCTTAATTTGTGCATCATTATGTCTGTTGTTCTGTAAACTGTTGCATGTGTTGATAAGTAGCTATATGAGTAACTATATGGGTTATTGATTGGTTGCCCAAGTATTTGTATGGGAGACTGAGTGTGTGTGTGGGTGGCTGGGAGGTGTATGACTCTGTGCATAGATGTGTGAGCAGTTGATTCACTAGATGTATGGTTTCAAAAGTGCATGTGGAAACAGCTGTATGGGCGGTTGACTGTGTGCATGAGTGTATTGGTGAGTGAATGGATATCTCAGTGCTACATGTCAAAGTAAGTACATATGTAAAACACAGTACATGTGAGAGTTGACATATATAAATAACTGTACATAAGAGCCAGTGAATGTGTGAGTGGCTGTATGGATCATTGTGAACTTGTATCAGGGATTGTATAAGAGAGTAAATTTGTGTTAGTATATGTTTGAATAAGTAAAGTTTGTATAACTGTATAGTTGAGGAAATGGAGGTGTGATTGATTCTTTGCATGACTGACTAGGTGTGTGAGTAACTCCATGGATGAGTGACAGTCTGTGAGTGTCTGTTTACACTGATTGTATCTAAGGTTATATTAGAGTCTGAAGAGGTTCATCGTATTATCACATGAATGATATCATCAGTGATGTGATCAGTAATATCAAATGAGATGTCATCAGTGATGTCATCAGTGATGTCATTTGAGATGTCATCAGTGATGTCATTTGAGATGTCATCAGTGATGTCATCAGTGATGTCACTGACCATGTCATGAATGATGTAATATGTGACATCATCAGCAGTGGATTGCGGGTGCGCGATATATAGTTAGTGCAACTAACTATATATGGAATTTCAATGGTTTTGTGTGAGTAAAATAAGGTTTTGTAAATGCGAATTCCTAACTATATATGGTCTATAACCTATGGTTTTTTCAGTGAATATATATATATATATATATATATATATATATATATAGAGAGAGAGAGAGAGACAGAGAGAGAGAGAGAGAGAGAGACAATTGTTTGTATCACCAGATCATTAAAGACAAATAAAAAATATGATTTACATATCACTGGGCGGAGTGCAGATCATTATCACAACAGTCAGAGGGGTGAGAAATGTTCAGGAGGGCTGGCAGTACCCACACCTGCGGAGTCCTGGAAATACTTCCTATTTATTAATATGTGTTCGTCCGTCTGCTGTTCTGCCAGCCAGTCAAACTCATCAGTGTTAGACCTGGCACAATTGGGGTGGTCTCCCTTCCATTTTTTGATGTTGCCTCCTGTGTTTTTGCTATGTTTTGCTGGTCTAGATGCTTTGGGCACTTTGCCACTGCTGTTCAGTCCCAAAGTGCAAGCGCTCCCTGTTGTAAATTGCTGAAATTGATGAGTGATTCCATTATTGGCTGATTTGATTTACTTGTCAAACCCTAGTACAATGCACCAGGAGTGGCAAGGGCCTGTAAATCAAATGCTGCTGGTGGGCTTGCAGCACTGATTGTGCCACCCACAGAAGCATCCTGTAAAATGTGACTCAGGCCTGACATTGCAGAGCCTGTGTGCAACCTTGGGCTGCCATGTCGACTTGGCAAGTGGACACACTTCCCAGTCTCTAAACCTTCGCTATTCACCATGTTAGTCACCCCTAAGGTAGGCCCAAAGTACCCCTGTGGGCTGGGTGCAGTGTATATGAAAGGTAGGACATGCCCTGATGTGTGTGGCTGGTCCTGATAGTAGAATACAGCCAATTTTGTTTTTCACTATTGCCTGGCTATCTGTTCCCATAGGCCAGAATGGGCAGTTCATTTATAACATTCTCTTATAAGCATTACGTGGCACTAGGAACAAGATAGGAAAATTAAGTTTAGTATGCCTGAACAAAGAATGTTAAAGTGCATCTTTTAGTGAGGGTGATTTTTACATTCTGTGTTTGAAATACCACTTTTAGAATTGCGCCTCTGCTGGAATGTGGATTGCTTGTGAGTGACAGGAGCTGGGGAGAGGGCTGTGGCTCCGGCAGTTTGATGAGTCAATATTGGACTGAATGGGACGTGGGTTGAATATAAAGTAGGGGGAGGAGATTTCCTTTCACCTGCCTGGACCTGGTCTGCCTTCATCAATGTTGTCTCCACCTCCTAGCAGGAAGCTACACCAGTGAGGACAGAACTGGTTTTGGCTGGGTACAGACACTCTCTGCCTTCAGAAAACAAAGAATGTGTGTGTTTGAAAAGGGGGACCCAGACCCCAGAACTTTAGATCACTTCTGGGAAATCAAGACAAAACCTTTGCCAAGGAGAGGAGCTGGATAATCTGAGGAGGAATACTGCCCTTGTTACGTTTGCTGTCTGGAGTTGGCCTGCAGTGGCTGCTTTCTGCCAAAGAAAGGAGAAGAAGGACTTTGCTGTTACCTGCTTGAAGAAAAGATCTCCAAGGGCTTGAAACTGAGCTTGCCTCCTGTCTGAAATCTCCGGGACACATAGACTCCACCATGAGCTTCCCTAAATTTCCTTGCTGGGAATTCTAACCTGCAAAGAGGTGCCTGCTGCTGTTTAGGACCTATAGAGACTGTTTGTCGCTTGGAGCTGGAAGATCGACGCAACAAGAAGAAACATGTCGCATTTGCACTGATCCCCGACGCATCGCCGAGCCACAGGGAAGAAGCGTGCTGCATCCGCACTTGGTTTTGACTTCTCGCTGAGAAGACCATTGCAGCACCTGCGTGGAGGTGCAAAAGATCACGCATCGTACCATACCATCCAATTGCATCAAGCCGCCATTTTGTCGCATTGTACCGGATCGTCGCCATGCATCGATGTGCCATCTTGTCGCATCGTAACCGGAACGCAGTAATAAACAGACACAGCCCCTCCTCTCCGGTAAGGAACAGACGCATCACCTCCCCTGTGCTGCAGTAAGGAACTGATGCATCACTTCCCTGCGACTCTTTTGTTTGTTTTGCATGACGCATTTAAGGTACTTTGTTCGAAAAGAGTCACATTTACAACATTTACAACTTGCATTGAACTGAACTATTTGTACCATTTGAAAGTCTTATTTTTAATACAGTATTGCAGATTTTTGGTGTTTGGTCTTGTTTTGGTTTAGATACAGATTACTTATTTTTCTAAACTGGTGTGGTGTCCATTTGTAGTGTTTTCACTGTGTTACTGTATGTGATCACAAATGCTTTACACACTGCCTCTGAGATAAGCCTGACTGCTCGTGCCAAGCTACCAAGGGGGGGAGCAGGGGTTATTTCAGGAGTGTACCCCCCTTTCCTTGACTAGAAGCAAGGGTCCCTATTTGGTCAAAGGTACCTAACGCTGCCAACTAGAGACCCCCATTTCTAACAATCAGCTTTTATGTATCTACCAAACCAGAAGAGGTCCTGTGCCGCCCCTGGCGACTCTTTCACCGATGCCCTCCTGGTGGTCATCGCTGGCACCAGAAGAGGTCCTGTGCCGCCCCTGGCGACTCTTACACTGATGCCCTCTGATAATCATTGATGGTACCAGATGTTGAGCTTCTACCACACAAGCATTGTGCAAAATAGGGACCTGTGACAGCGACTGCCACCAATGCTAGGCTTCAAACCGCTATGTGGCATTTCTTACATGGCTTCTTACAAGATAATCATTGCTGGTGCCAGATGATGAGCTTGTCCCACCACAGACAAAGTGTAAACTGAGAGTCCCTGACTGGCACTGTCGCCAACACCAGGCTCCCTGGTGCAAGTAAGTTGTCCGCAGCTGCTACAATCCTTCCCATCCACAGAACCTAATGGGCCTCTCTCTGGCCACCAGGGTCAGGTGTTACAGAGTTTTATATAGTGCTCGTGTACCCTGAGAGTAAAACAGGCACCAGATGCCCTCAAGGCATGTGCATGTATCCTGTTCTCATTAATGTGGCACCTTATCCTGACAATATGACAGGCGCCAGATGCCCTCAAAGCATGTGTATGTATCCTGTCCCCTTTCACATGACCCCTTATCATGGCAGTATGACTACCCCAGATGCCCTCAAGGCATTTGTGTGTATCCTGTTCTCTTTCATGTGGCACCTTATCCTGACAGTATGACAGGCACCAGATGCCCTCAAAGCATGTGTGTGTACCCTGTCCTCTTTCACGTGGCCCCTTATCCTGACAGCATGACAGGCACCATATGCCCTCAAAGCATGAGTGTGTGTCCTGTCCCCTTTCACTTGGCCCCTTATCCCAACAGCAAGACAGACACCATTTGACCTGAAAGCATGAGTTGTGTGTATCCTGTTCTCTGTCACGTGGTCCCTTATCCCGACAGCAAGACAGATACCAGGTGACCTCAAATCATGTGTGTGTATCCTGTCCCCTTTCTCATGGCCCCATATACCGACAGTATGACAGACACCAGATGTCCTGACAGCATGTGTGTGTGTCCTGCCCCCTTTCATGTGGCACCTTATCTTGACAGTATGAGGAGCACCAGATGCCCTCAAAGCATGTGTGTGTATCATGTACCCTTTCAGGTGGCCCCCTATCCAAACAGCAAGACAGGCACCAGGTGACCTCAAATCATGTGTGTGTATCCTGTCCCCTTTCTCATGGCCCCATATACCGACAGTATGACAGGCACCAGATGCCCTCAAAGCATGTGTTTGTATCCTGCCCCCTTTCTCATGGTCCCTTATCTCAACAGTATGACAGGCATCCGATGACCTCAAATCATGTGTGTGTGTATCCTGTAATCTTTTACGTGGCACCTTATCCTGACAGTATTTAAGGAAGTGGCCCTTAGGGGCCACCCAGGTTATCTACAACCTCCTATTCGCCTTCTTACCAAATGAAGAGTCGGACACACAGTAGAGAATACAAACATCTGTTTATTAGCAATACTCTGCAGAGGAGTCCAATTTGACCTGCACCCTGAGATGTCTGCCGAGGGACAGACCCCCAGCAGTCTGCAACGCATAACCATTCCGCCCAAGAACCTCCAACCACGCCCACAATGGAAAGTTACCGGCTTAGTCCGAACATGAACAAAGGAGGCACAGAAGGATGGGCTACCACCTGCTAGATGGGTACACACTATCACTGTTTTAAGGTTGCCGTGCTGAGTCTCAGCATCTCCTAACGTAGGGGCAGAGCAGCACACACAGATAGGTATGTGAAGGCAGAATGGCCTATTCAATAGTAAGTCTGAAGACAACCTTGAATAGAAAAGAAAATAATAACTAAATACAGTGTTCGACTGAGGCAAGCAAGATGAATAACGGGGCCTAGTCCAGCCACAGTCGAAGGGGATTAGGAAATACAAAATGGAGTCACACTCATTAACTGAAGCTCACACATTGCAGGGATAACTCAGGGCGTTGCATAACATGGATACGAATTGTGTCTAATTTAGCCGCACACTGCTAACCTAATATAACACGAAACTAGTGCATAACGAGAATGGGGTTTTTAAACCTAACAGACCCTCCTTTTAGCATTGGAGGATAAATGCTTTATTGGCGCATTCTGGGAGGGTGTTTACAATTCTAAGCAAGCAGGGCGGAAGAGTAAATGTATAACCACTCGAATCACAAAGGAACCAGAGCAGCACATGTATATCAAACTATATTTAGTATTCAAAAATACCTTCATCGATCAACATCATATCCTGTATGTCTTGCATCATCATAGTGGAGGCTTTATTATCTCGTCCTGGCAATTTAGGGGTAAGGGTGAGCTTGCTCATACAATAGATACAGCATGCTGGAAGACAATTTAATTGACACATAGGCAACATGTGAAGATGACACCTGCGATAGCTACTAGGAAATGAAGTATCTTCCAACCCCAGGATGATATCAGACCCAGATCGACCCTGTGAAGGACCAGGAACCATTGTCTTGATGAATATTGGATGCATGTCTATGTAACTTCTGTGTAGCTGAATAGACATTTGGGGTATGGACTGGTATATAAACGTAACAACTACTACCTATGACGCGACAAGCTCCTCCCCTATCTGCAAGGATAACGCCTAAAACTATCCAATTCTGAAGATCAATGAGCCTGGTAGCCTGGAGTTCCGCCGTAATGTTAGTAAGTATGCCTGCTGTATTGTTTATACCCCCTTCTACAACTCTGGTGAGGCGGCGAATGCTAAGGCTGTTATGCATAGGTCCCCAGAATGGCAGAATACTCTTCATGGCATCTGTGAATTGCTGTAAAGGAGTATCAGTCTAATCAATATCTGCCTTATCAATAACTCTCCTCACCCAGGACAAGTACGCACTTCTCCGTTGCAGTCTGTGGTTTTTGTGATAATTAGATGGTGCAATATAAACAGGAGGTAAAAGAAAAGAGACATAACACCCGCCAGACCATCCCCTCCACAGACAAAGTATACTTTAGGGGGCGTGATCAAAGGCCAGCTACTAGTAGTATGCAATTTATATGTGTGATTACATCAGCTCTGCCTAGAATTTTCGCAATACTTTCGACACAAAACTAGCTGCAGTATCAATCACAGGTGCATGCATTACTGTGTCTTTAGTGATATTTCGTGCATGGAAACATTTAAAGTATTCGGAGATATTGAATCCTTGAAAATCTAACATTTCATCTTGCAGCCATGCAACATTTTTGTTATTGTCGTACACATTCATGCAAGCATCAGGATGTAAGGTACCCTACTTTCCATCTGGGCCCGGGGTATATATTCCGGAACTGTCTCATAATCAGACTCCGTTATATTCATAGCGTCAGCATGATAATGAATATACACCATAGAAAGCAACTGGAACCATGCATCACAGCTGCCTAGATACCACAAGGGTAAAGACACCAGCAAATCATTCTTATGCACCACAGAGGGTAGTAACCCGCACACCTAGCAATTCGAGGCATTTATCGTATGGTGTACTTTATGAAGCATTTGCAGAAAAGCATTTTCGATATGTGTCAATCTATGTTTCTCCTTGTGCTGGGCCAATCTAAAGAACAGGTGTTCAGGTGGAGCTGGGGTAGTTCCTATCAGAGTGTGTGCTGGATGGTTTTCTTCTAAATACCATACTACCCCAAACATTACAATTAATAGATCACTACTACTATCTTACTCATAGGGGACCAGCTAGACCAACCAGGACTACTTTGCTCTAGCAGGTGGGGCAGCAAAAGTTTGCTCCTCTTCCATGACAGCACAGCCAAATGGGTACCTGGGAAGCGCCTTATCTATTTAAGCCACAAATACAACCAACCAGAGGGCATAAGTCACCCAGCGTCCGTCTAGAGCCTCGCTGGTAGGCTCCTAGTTTTCATCAACGGCGGTGCTATGAAGCACTCCCTTGAGGGGACCGCACGTTCGCAGCCCTTGCTGGAGACAAACCCTTCTGTCAGGGCAACCTCCCTCCTGGGCAAGTACCCTCAACGATCCTGCCTAGTGTCCAGGGCAGTGCACCAACTCAGCTCACCCTACTCTATCGCAGCCACTTTAGACACAGTACCTACAACCTGGTCTCAAGTCCTTCCCTAACTCTTAGACTGTCCCTCTGGTGCACTCTCCTTCCGCCGGAGGCACAAATGATACCTGGTGACTCCAGGCACTGTCTCGTTAACAAAAAGGGGGTGAAACTCAGGGTCAGGTGGGCATTGAGACTCAGATACTTGTGGATCAGAAGTGGGAATAACTGGGGCGGCCCTTATCTCTGGGGGGACCGCCTTGAGCAGGGCAGCATCACTCTCTTCATCCGTCTGTGCCCACCTTTCCAAAGAGGTGCCAGGCAGCTCTTCCTCTGGAAGTTCTTGACGAGCACGTCATCTCCTGGCTTCAGCTGATGCCTGGGCCCCTCTGGTAACGGCTGCAGTGTCTCCTGAATCTGTTGTTGAATAGAAGGAAGATCTTTAGTTAATTCATACAGGAAATCCACAAGCAAAGGTTACTCTGTCTCAGAGAAGAGCTTGGGCCTTGTAACACCCCAAATATTAGCAGGGCGGCCAAAGACCACTTCATACTTTGACAACCCTGTTCTAGAGTGCGCAGTTGCCCTAAAGATAACAAAGCCAAAGGTAACGTAACTGACCATCGCAATACTGTGCTTGCTTATATCTTCACTAACTTCAGTTTGAGAGTACCATTGTACTTCTCAACAAGGCCTGCTGATTGGGGGTGGTTTGCTGCATGAAACTGCAAAGTTACCTGAAGGTGTTGGAGGCGCAGGGTCTTTGCTTACCACCAAAACCCCTGTGTTAAAATAGAGAGTGCCCAACCATCCGCCTCATGTACGTAGAACACAAAAGGCTTCTGGTAATCAGGAGTACCAAGCACCGGAGCAGATCATAGCGCAACCCTTAATTGCTCAACAGCTTGCTGGCATGCAGACGTCCAAGGTAGGGTCTCATGTACTTCTTTGGTAGTCAGGGAAAAGAGGGGTTTCATTAGTAGGGAATAGTTGAGAATCCAGTGTTGACAATACGAGGTAATATCAATAAATGCAGATACTTCACATTGGGTCTTAGGAACAGGCATATTAGTGATAGCAGCTATGCGTTCAGGTGTTAGTCTGCGACCCTCCTTCGACAGTAGGTGACCTAAATAGGTGACCTCCTGTAGACAATATTCAAATTTGGAAAGAGTCACCTTATGTCCATGGTTTGCCAAATGCAACAGCAGTTTAACAGTGGTGTCTTTACAGCCGTCCACAGTATCAGGGGCCACAAGGAGGTCGTCAACGTACTACAAGAGCTCATTACCAGTGGGAAGTATCAAAGAATCCAATTGAGTTTTTAATGCTTGACTATAGCTATTAGCACTTTCTGTATAGCTTTAGGAGCACAACAGAATCTAAAGCTTCTGCCTGCTAAGGTGAATCCAAATAGACATCTGCTATCTCGATGGATCGGAATACTAAAGAACATTCTTTAAATCGATCACGGAAAATAATTTTGCTGATGAGGGAATCTATTGGGGAAACAACCTTTACAACGCAACTTTTACACCGCACTACCATTACAACGAAACTTTTACAACGCAACATCCATTACAACGCATGCATTTACAATGCAACCATTACAACGCATGACACTACAGCGCACACCACTACAATGCATGCCATTACAACGCAGTCATTACAACGCATACCATTACAACGCATAGCATTACAACACATAGTACCCTTACACTATCCAACACTTACCCTACTGTTGCACCCCCTGGAGTTAGAATAGTAATTTTTACCCCTACACTATCCAACACTTACCCTACTGTTGCACCCCCTGGAGTTAGAATAGTAATTTTTACCCCTACACTATCCAACGCTTACCCTACTGTTGCACCCCCTGGAGTTAGAATAGTAATTTTAACCCCTCCACTATCCAACACTTACCTTACATGTAATGTAATGTTATGCGTTGTAATGGTATGCATTGTAAAGGTAGTATGCGTTGTAGTGGAATGCGTTGAAAAGGTAGTTTCAAAGAATTCGTTGTAATGGCATGCGTTGTAATGGTATGCGTTGTAATGGATGTTGCGGTGTAAAAATTGCGTTGTAAAGGTTGGCGTTGTAAAAGTATGCGTTGTAACGTCATACATCCATCTATTGACAATGATTCCCTCATCAGCCAGTAATGTCTGGGACTACAGGATATTGAGGCACTACAATTTTATTAACCTTTCCGAGGTCAATTACAAAGCAATAGATGTCAGGATGAGCATCAGAGGAGCCCAAGGGTGTCTTCTTGAGAATCGGAAGGATAGGGCTATTACACACATTTGCCACTGTCTCCCCAAAGACACCAGACTTAACCAGATCCTGTATTATTCATAATAAGGCCTTTTCTCCTGCCTGTGAAATCCTATACTGAGGAATATGTGGCAATACAGCATTATCTTTGATCTTAATAGAGACTTGTGGGATCTGGAGTAACCCACGCCCGTATCTCCTGTTGCCCACAAGCTACGAGGCACCTCTTTGAATTCAGCAGGGAGGGGTGCATCCTTAGCAAAGCATTCTTTTACACGAGCCACTTGTGGCCCAACAGTCATGTAAACACCATCTGGGGAACAAAAGATGGTGGCATATAATCTCTTCAACAAATTAATCCCATCAAATTCTCCCCACAATTTGTTGTTAACAAGAATGGCGAATTTACTGTAAAGGGACCAATAGTCAGAGAGAGAGGCTTGGAAATGGGGCTAACAACCGCCATGCCTGAGAAACCTACCGCTATTTAAAGCCAACAAGGGTACCCAAACGAGTCAGCACAGGACCTCGGGGAGCATACTTTTAAAAAAAACAACAATGGTCCCATGCAAAAGAATTTTCGAGCACAATAAATATAGTCACAGTCGATTCTATATTGATATGACTTGTCTAGCCGGACAGTGGTCTCAATGTTTACTTCAGGAGGAATAGACAAGGAATTTCCTTCAACAATTCAGCGTAGTGGGGCACAAGCCTGTACCCTACTATAACACATACAGATTAGTACATTGAAGAAACAGGGAACCAAAACAGGGCTTTTAGGCAAAAGCTTCAGGGTTCTGAAATAGCAAATGGAACAGATAATTCACAGTGCACCTTTACATATACATGACATATGGTATACATTTTGAAAAAGTTGCACAAAAAGGTCGACGGCATTTCGATCCCACTAAGTAATCATGGGGATCATCATCAGTACATTGATTAATGCCTAATTGGTGCAAGCCTCTATTGCCTAGGGAAAACCTAGAGCGTGTGAGGTGGAAGATGGTTTGTTAACCTGACCCTCCCAGGATCGGGAGCCGGGGAGACGCGTCAGTTAGTTTGTAGTTCCTGGCCGCCAAATGAAAGACGGGCAAAAATCAGGTGCAGCCCTCTTCCGAACTCCCTGTAATTACGGACCAGCACACAAAATCAAGGTGCAAGCAGTGTAGAGGGTTTATTGAGCATAAAACGACAAGTGTCCATCCATGACGCTTTTCTATCCGCGAAGGAGCTTGGCCACA
Source organism: Lissotriton vulgaris (assembly GCF_964263255.1). Classification (NCBI taxonomy): domain Eukaryota; kingdom Metazoa; phylum Chordata; class Amphibia; order Caudata; family Salamandridae; genus Lissotriton; species Lissotriton vulgaris. The sequence goes on from NW_028243409.1 coordinate 229,152, forward strand.
TGACGCGCCCTGGCAAACATTGCATTTTTAAAGTGCAATAAAAGCCCAACCAGCTTTAAAAATAAATTGGCCAGCAAACAACTAACGATAATGAATATAGACAACAGACTATATCAGAACAGCACATATTACAGAATTCAATCGTTTTTGCATGTAGAAAAAACAATCAATATGCCTTTTTACGCAAAATTGTTTGTATAAAGTGTCTCGGTGGAGTGCTAAAAATAAAAGCAGATGTATACAGCGTATATATATATATATATATATATATATATATATATATATATATATATATATATATATATATATATATATATATATTCACTCAAAAAACCATAGGTTTCACACCAGTTATAGTTAGTTGGAAATTTTACTGACATAAAACCATTGAAATTCCCACGTTATAGTTAGTTGGACTCACTATAACTTGCGCGCCTGCAATGCACTGCTGATGACGTCACATATTACATCACTCATGACATGGGCAGTGACATCACTCATGACATCACTGATGACACCATCCAGTGAATGTTTGTCTTTTTGAAAAATAAATATGTTTTATATATGTATATGTAAAGGTCGATGGAAGAATAAATGTTTAAATAAGTGTCTTATTGGTTTTTTTTTTAATTGATTGGTTAACTGGCTTATTAAGTGTATCTTAGTGAATACATATATTAGCGAGTATTGTTTAAATATTTAAATATTTGTATCAGTGTTTCACTTTGTGTATAAGTGGCTGCATGGGTTGGTGAGTAGCTACATGTGTGTGTATATGTGTTATTAGATGTTTTTTTTAGTATCAGTATGAGTGTCTGTATGGTTTGGTGGGGGTGTTACTTAGCACATAGATGCATCAATGACTAACTCACTGTTTGTATGTGTTTTGAAGACAGCATATGTGCAGGACTGTATGGGTGGATGAGTCTGTATATGTGTGTGTTAGTGAGTCAATGACTGTCTCACTAGTGTATTTATGAGTAACTACATATGTTTTAATCTACTATATGTGAGTATTGATGTATATAAGTGAGTATATGTGAGAGTGAGAGATTGAAAGAGTTCCTGATTAAATAAGTATGTGTTTCTGTAAGTGATTGTTTAAGAGAGTAAGTATGTGTAAGTTTCCTTAGAAGTAATGTGCTAATGTGTGTATAGTTGTATATGCAAATAAATGGATGTTCAATAGTTTATTTGCATGTGTGAATATGTGTGTGAGTAACTTTTGGATGACTGTCAGTGTGTAACAGAATGTATTTGTGTATCACTGCATATGAGAGTGAGTATATGTATGAGTGACTATATAGAACTGTTGGTGAATGAGTGGAAGTGTATATAGATGGTGGAATTACTGAATTGGTTGTTGTAACTGGTATGGGTATCTCCATTTTTTTGAAAATGTTAGTTTCTATTTTTGAATATGTGTTTCAAGGGTTACATTACACTGAAAGGAGGTCTGTCACTCTGTCACAAGGATGGTGTCATCAGTGATGTCATGAGTGATGTCATGAGTGATGTAATATGTGACGTCACCAGCAGTGCATTGCAGGCGCGCAAGTTAAAGTGAGTCCAACTAACTATAACGTGGGAATTTCAATGGTTTTATGTCAGTAAAATTTCCAGATAACTATAACCGGTGTGAAACCTATGGTTTTTTCAGTGAATTTCATAGGTTTTGAAAACGCTAATTCCTAACTATATATAGGGCCTCAAACCAATGTTTTTTTCAGTGAATTTCAAAGTTTTTTTAATAGCAAATTTCTATTGCTATCAAATATAATATTTTTTATAATGAATCCTATATTGTATATTTATGTAATACTATTTTTTATATGTATATTTTTTTATTTATTTTTTTTGCCCTTGAGCGCTCCCGGTGAGCGCACCAGTAAGCGCAGTATTGCGGCGCGTCCCGGTGCGCGTACCGGTGAGCGTCCCGTTAGCGCTATTGCCGCGAACGAAAACATCATCGTGACGTATCGTGTAGCCGCGTCCGCGTGATACGCATGGCGTAAGCGCACCCAGAAGCACCCGAGCGCATATGATCGTGCTACGTAAGTGCCCCTGGGCGCGCCCCGGGGCGCGTAGCGTAAGCGCGTCGGGTCATGTGACCTAAAAATATCACTTTTTATTGGTTCAGGACAGTTTTGGTTTCCAAATGATGAAAGCCCTGGTCATGTGACCTGAAAATAACACTTTTCATTGGTTCAGGACAGTTTTGTTTTCCTAATGATGAAAGCCCCCACCTTTTTTCCTCATTCTCACTTTGTACTTTGAGTGAGGAAGACCTGTTTCCAAACCTATTAGTACCTATTTGTACTGAGAAATGGCTACAGTAGCAGCAACAGCAGGAGCATCTCAGCCACCACCACCAAGAGGACCACCACAACACCACAGTGGTGAAGATGAAGAAGAGGAGGAGGAGGAGGAGAGGTGGCCTTACCTGCCAGAAGATACTAACCCCTACAAGCCAAAGGAGCACATTGTGTGGGAATTTTTTTAAATCCCAAGGGGCCAAAAGAAAGTAAATGAGCCAAAGGTTACTTGTTTGATCTGTGGCACTGTACTTTACAGGGGGGAACCCTGCCAAAAAATATTCTTTTGGCAACAACACCATGATTCTCCACATGCAACGCCGGCACCCTAACAACTATAGTGCGGCAGAGGTCAGAGAACTGACCAGAAACCCTCCTCAATCTTTTCTCAGCACCTCCAAAAGCACCCAACCCACTCCATCGGGACCAGAGACAAGGAGATGGTCCAAAACATCCAAACCCAGTTTGGAAATTTCACAATTGTTTGCATATTTTGTGGGCGTACAATTTGAGCAAAGTGTTAAACTCATCAACCGTGCAGGTGACAACCACAAGTGCCCAAAGAAACCTTATTTTTGTCCTGATTTGATTTTTTTTGCTCCAGTTGAGCCGTTTACAATTCCCTGTTTTTTCTTTGTCCCCATAAAAATTCCCCAAAAAATATAAAATTGTTCATAAAAGCCAAAAAAAGTACAAAATGTTCAAAAAAACAATAAAAAAAATATAAAACTACAAAAAGAATAAAAAAACAGTTCTTTTTAGAACTACCTCCAATTTATAAAAAAATGCTCAATTTAAAAAAAAATCTGTCATTCTTTTTTCCCTACGGTACGCTCCCCGGTACGCTCCCCGGTGCGCGTACCGGGTGCTCCCCCCGCGCAAATGGGGTGCTCCCCCCGCGCAAATGGCCCCTACATCAAACCTAGGGGGTCAGAGGGGGTCTACTCTGCCCCCTTTTGGTAATTTCCCCCTTTGTTTTTGCCCCCTCTTGTGTCTCGATCCTACCGAGACACAAGATGGCGGCCGCTCCGGACTGTTTGGAATGTTGACAGACACCCGAGAGCCAATCAGCTTTCTGCTCGCGAACTCGCGTAGCGTGCTGGAGCGCGTCCCGGTGCGCGTACCGGGGCGCGCTTATAGATATATATATTTTTTTGAACCTAAATTACTCAAAATCCACTGGAGCACATATCTTGAGACATAGCAAAGGCACATCGGGCTACCAGTCCCTACAATTTTGCCAAGTTTGGTGGAAATCCATTCAGCCGTTCGGTCTAAAAGTGAGTCCAACCGCCCTATGGAAATTAACATGGGGAAAACACGTTTTGGGACCCCCCTTTAATCTCGGCCCCCGCTTGACGAATCCCCCCCAAACTTTCAGGGAAGGAGCGGAGCGCAGCGAGGCACATTTCAGGAAATTTTCAGGCAGATTCCTCAACCGTCGCCAACGTTATTCCCAATAGAATGTTGCGGATTCCCTATGGAAAACAATCCTAACTATAACTACCTACTGTATATATATAAATATATATATATATAAATATATATATATATTTATATGTATATATATATATATATATATAGGGATTAAGGGTGGGCGTAAAATCCATTTCGCGTGCGAATTTGCGGATTTTCCGCGATTTCACGATCCGCGAATCTCGCGAAATTGCGGTAAAATCCGCGAATCAGCGGGGGCGAATTTTCAGCCAAGCAAGGGTTACAGCAGCAGGTGCAAAAGTTGAACCTAATTTCTTTGTAACCTTTTACAAAAGGGTTACAAACAAATTAACTTCAACTTGGACACCTGCTGCTAATTGCTTCCTGGCGCCTCGTTGCCTACTTGCAACTATTCTCTGACCCTGCTCTGACCCTTGAAGCAGGGTCAGAGAATAGTTACAAGTAGGCAACGAGGCACCTGTCCAAGGAATAAAACCTCATCAGGAAGCACTTAGAGATATAAAACACAGGAAGAAGGGAGAGGATGGCAAATACACCCATTTTGAGTTGTCAGGAGGGTTTAAACTAAAAGAGACCTTTACAGCACAATTTTCATATGCATTTTGCTAAAAATAAAAAGCTGTATGTTCTGTAGGGGCAACTCAGGAATCTGGCCCTTCAGAGATCCGGCCTCTCTTTCTTTCTCTCGTTCTCTCTCTCCCTCTCTCTTTCCCTCTCTATCTATCTATCTATCTATCTATCTATCTATCTATCTATCTATCTATCTATCTCTCTCTCCCTCTCCCATAAACGACTGCATGGGTAACTTCGCTATGCAAGCGGCTCGCGAAGACGCAAAAAGCCCCGTGAACACGCAAAAAAGCCTGCGAACACGCAAAAAACCCCGTGAACACGCAAAAAACAAAATCCGCAAATTCGCACAAATTCGCGAATTTTGCGGATCGCGAATTCGCAAATCCGCAAATTCGCGGATCGCGAATTCGCAAAATTCGCCCATGCTTAATAGGGATACTATATCTAAGTAAGGGGTGATTACACCACCTTACCCAGGTTGCAATTGCAGACCTGTGGTGTCAGTTTGGAGGGCCAGCCAGGGGGGGCATAATGCATGCTGCAGCCTCTAGTAGGCCTTGGGTGCACCTATGCCCTGGGTACCTAGGGTTACTATACAGGGACTCACAAGGGTGACCCAGTAACCAACCTGGTATGTGCCTAAAGTACATTGAGTCCATTTTATAGAGAAAGCAGATAGACTGGGGCACTGAATAGCAGGATTCCAGTCCAACTAAGTTGAAAACCAGCAAAACACCAGGCAAAAGGTAGGGGTAACCATATAGTCAGATTCCACATTCCTACATAACCCCCTCCCCCTGAACAAAAGGAGATAAGGCTATCCTTGTCCAAGTGATCCTATATTGACTAACTGGCCATATAAGGAAGTACCTGCACTAGCATGGTTACCCCCTGTCTTATGGTCCACTAAGCAATCCCTCACCCTAAGGGTATCAGAGGGTCTCCACCATTGGGATTTACTTCCTATGGGGTGTTTTGGCAAAGTAAAAGACTCATGTTGGGATGGAGTACTGAAGTGAGGCTTCACTAAGATTGGGCTCAGCTTTCTCCAATCACTATCCCCATGCATGCCTTTCTTTCCATGACTGAGTTGCACTGTGCTCTCAGGGTCAATCTTTGGCGAAGTGTGGCTCAATGATTAGAGCGGCAGACCCTGATGCAGAGGTCTAGGGCTCAAAATTCCACGGACCTGATAATTCTCGCAAGGTGCCTATTCCAATCATGGGTCCCACTCTGCAACTCTGGGCAATAGCTTGCTTAATCTCCACATCAGCCCCCACAACGCTAAGGATGCCTGGCCTCCACCTTGGGGGTGCCCAGGAGTGGACGCCTCACAGGGAAAGCCAGGATGGGTTCCACAGCGGTATTCGTGCAAGCGCCTTGAGACCCTTGCGTGTGAGTAGTGCGCTATACAAGTATCAATTTACATTTACCTACAGCTGGAGGTTGGGTCCCTTTGGTTGGACCACTGGAGGGACAGGTCTGGTTTGGGACCACTGGGTCCCAGGTTTGCCTGTGTCCAACAGAGTCCATCTGGGGGAGGTTCCTACATAAGGGTAAGGGAGATCCCTCAGAGGGTTGAGGAATTTTCACCTGGCTAGGGCTACTAGACTGGGTGCCCCTAATTTGCTGATTGGGGGGTTCCTCTGGATAGGGAGCCCTTTGGGGTTCACTGACCTCCCTGACCTCTACAGCCCTGGGCTGACTGAGGCACGGTAGAGAGGGGCAGGTTACCTGCTCCAGACTGGGTACCATCTTGGAAGGGTCCACTGACATCAGGGGCTCTGCCAGGCTAGGCCTGACTACCTGTGGGGCAGTTCCCTCACTAGGGGTAGGGTCAGTTCCCTGAGGAGGCTGACCCTCACCTAAAGTCTGGTGGGAGGGAGACTTTTCTTCCACCCTAATGCTCTTGGTCCGAGTGGAGTGATCCATAGTTTCAGGCTTCACAACACTAACATCTGTCTGGGTTTGGGCTGTGGCCATCACAGCCCTACCAACCTTTTCATGAAGGCCTACCATTTTGGAATGGGTTTCTTTTTCTATCTCATCCCAGGCTGAGATCTAAAGATCATTGCCCAGTAAACAATCTACAGGCAAGTTTGTAGACACTGCCACTCTCTTTAGGACCGTACCGGCCACACAGGAGGAGGAATCGCTATCGTCCATAAGAAATCAATCCGCATCTCAACCAGCTCTGACGCCAACCTCGCCAACTCCGAACACCTTCACTTCCAAATACACATCGACCCCAAGACCACACTCAGAGGCACCCTCCTCTACAGACCACCAGGACCCCGCGCAAAATTCAGTGAAGACATCACGGACTTCATCACTCCACACGCGCTCCCCTCCAAAGACTACATCCTTCTGGGAGACCTCAACTTTCACCTTGAAAAGATCAACGACCGCAACACCACCACCCTCTTGGACAACCTCGCCAACCTCGGACTTAAACAACTGGTCACTTCCCCCACCCACATCGCAGGTCACACACTCGACCCCATCTTCACCTCCAGCAATCATGTCTCCTTCAGCCACACTACGGATCTCCTCTGGACTGACCACAGCTGCGTTCACTTCACCTACAACAAGCCAAAACCCACCAACCACCTCCAACCAACTCTGCAAAGAAACTGGAACAAAATCACCACCGACCAGATCTCCACATCGCTCCTTCTAAACACCCCAGCCCACTCTTCTAACCCTAACCAAGCCGCCGCCAACCTCACCCTATGGTTATCCAACACCGCCGACACCTTAGCACCACTGAAAAAACGTCAAAGCAAACCTGGCAGCAAGAAGGCCTCATGGTTCAACGATGATCTTAAGAAGTCCAAGAAACTCTGCCGCTCCCTTGAAAAGGCCTGGAAAAAAGACCCAACCACTAGCACCAAGGACGCCTTCAAAAACGCCACCCGCACTCAGCACCAACTAATCCGAAAGGCCAAGAAAACAGCATTCAAGGATCGACTTGACAACAACGCCCACAACAGCAAGGAACTTTTTAACATCGTCAAGGAATTTTCCAACCCCTCGGCCAACTCCAACGACATCACCCCCTCTCAAGCCCTCTGCGACTCCCTAGCCTCATTCTTCCACAACAAGATTGCAGACATCCACAACAGCTTCGACAACCAACCCGGGGACCAACCCACCCAACCATTTGCTGAACATTCTCCCCCCGTGAACACCCTTAACGACTGGAACCCAATCTCCACTGAGGACACAATCCGCCTGATGAATTCCATCCACTCAGGATCCCCCACAGACCCATGTCCTCATCACATCTTCAACAAAGCAGACTCCGTCATAGCACCGCACCTCCGAGACGTCATCAACTGCTCCTTCAACTCCGCCACCTTCCCGGAAGACTGGAAACACGCTGAACTCACCGCCCTTCTGAAAAAACCCACAGCGGACCCCACCGAACTCAAAAATTACCGCCCCATTTCGCTCCTTCCATTCCCGGCCAAAGTCATCGAGAAAGCTGTCAACAACCAGCTCGCCGCTTTCCTCGAAGCCAACAAATCCCTCGACTCCTCACAATCTGGCTTCCGAGCAAAACACAGCACTGAGACCGCCCTCATCGCAGCAACAGACGACATTCGAACTCTACTGGACAATGGAGACACAGTCGCCCTCATCCTCCTCGACCTCTCTGCAGCATTCGACACAGTCTGCCACAGCACCCTGTTACAACGCCTCAATAACATCGGAATACAAGAAAAGCACTTGAATGGATCACCTCGTTCCTGACCGGAAGAACCCAGAGAGTCTGCCTCCCACCATTCAAGTCCGAGGCCACTGAAGTCATCTGTGGCGTACCACAAGGATCCTCACTCAGCCCCACCCTCTTCAACGTATACATGAGCCCCCTCGCGGCCATCGCCCGCCAACACAACCTCAACATCATCTCTTACGCGGATGACACTCAACTAATCCTTTCTCTCACCAATGACCCCAGCACCGCCAAAACTAACCTACACGAAGGAATGAAAGAAGTTGCCGAATGGATGAAACAAAGCCGTCTGAAACTGAACTCAGACAAAACAGAAGTCCTCATCTTAGGTACATCCCCCTCTGCATGGGACGACTCTTGGTGGCCGGAAGCCCTTGGAAAAGCACCCATCCCGACAGACCACGCACGGAACCTAGGCGTCATCCTAGATTCTTCACTCTCTATGAACAGACAAGTCAGCGCCGTATCCTCATCCTGCTTCAACATTCTTCGCATGCTCAGAAAACATTTCGCTGGATCCCCACCGAAACAAGGAAAACAGTCACCTATGCTCTAGTCACGAGCCGACTGGACTACGGAAACACCCTCTACGCAGGTACTACCGCTAAACTCCAGAAGAAACTCCAACGAATCCAAAACGCCTCAGCCAGGATCATATTAGACATCCCGCGCAACGAACACATCTCTGGTCACCTGAAAGACCTCCACTGGCTACCCGTCAATAAGAGAATCACTTTCCGACTGCTAACCCACGCACACAAATCACTCTACGACATCGGACCAGAATGCCTCAACTCACGACTGTCCTTCTACACCCCCTCCCGCCAACTACGTTCCTCCAGCCAAGCCCTCGCCACTGTACCTCGCATCAACAAGACCACCATGGGAGGCAGATCCTTCTCATACCTGGCTGCTAAAACATGGAACTCACTCCGAGCTTACCTTCGCCTCACCCAGAACCACCTAGCATTCAGAAAGCAACTTAAAACATGGATATTTGACAAGTAATCCTCCTCCCCTTTCTAAGCGCCTTGAGACCCTCTGGGTAGGTAGTGCGCTATATAAATTCTCTGACTTGACTTGACATGGCATGATCTGACTTGACTCCATCAATATTGGTCACCTGGTATGTAAACCCAGGTAAAAGCTGTTTTGAGGGGACTAGTTTCTCTGTCACCATGGTGATACTAGCCCCTGTGTCCCTATAGGCCACAGCTGCCTGACCATTGATGTGGGGCTCCTGTCTGTACTTGCCCAAAGTATTGGGATAAGTAGTGAAGTTGGCAAACCCCATGCCTCCATCACAGACTAGAGTGACTGTAGTAGGGGACCTGGTTAGGCCAGAGTCCGCATGAGTTCCCCAAGAAAACCCAACCAAATTTTTGGGGGCACTCCCACCACCTGGGGATTACTACTAGTACTAACAGGAGGTGATGGAGTATTACTTGGAGGAATAGTTTCCTTATTGCTGGCTTTTGGGCAACTGCTGTCAGTTTTCCAGTGGCCAGGTTGCTTACATATATGGCAATAAGGTTTCTTAACAGTAGAGAAAGGAGTTTGCGACGCACCCCCCTCAGAGGATTTCTCTTGTGGTTTGGTAGAATCTTTCTTCTGGTCACCACCCTGATTTTTAGTCATAATCCTGGTTCTGACCCATTTGTCTGCCCTCTTACCCAATTCTTGGGGAGAGGTCAGATCAGAGTCCACCAGGTGCTGGTGTAGAAGCTGGTTTTGACAATTATTAAGGATCTACTCGAGCGTAGGAGGAACGTTGCTGTTGACCCCCATGTTGTGCCCTGCCCTGCCGTGCCCTGCTCTGCCCTGCCCTGCCGTGCCGCGCCTTGTGGGAGCCTGTTAAACTAAAATCGGTAAGTAAGCTTAGTCCTAATGCCGGAATGTCTAACGTTGTACCCTTCTTAAATTATTCGAAACGGTAGCAAGTGTAGTGGCGCGCCTCCAATGTTCAATTTCACTGGGCTCCACATGAAAGTCCCTCGGTGTTTGATTTCGCAGGTCAATGCATCGGCTGCAGAGCGGGATCACAGGTATGCATAAGGTCCTATTTTCCAAAAATCTTGGTTGGTAGTGATCAGTGGAATGTTATAAATCACGTATCACATCTGGGATTGCTCTTGAGCTCCAGAAAGAGATTCTATTTCTCTTCGTCCCGAGTGCGCTTCTGTAGATTTCCCGATAACGCCGGGATCCCAGCACCCAGATATTCACCTCTCCTAAAGGAAGAGCTGGATATTTACTGTTTCTAAAGACATAGGTAGCCGACAGGGATTTAAGTTGGTGTAAGTTACGATCTATAAGCAAACCTTTATTAATTGCACATCTACATAAAGTTATCAGTGATGTAACTTTGATAATTAACTGATTATTAATGTATTTTATAGTATCTATCCTTGAGGGCACAAACATCAATTATTTGGTTTTTGCTTTGGGACAGACTACAAACATGAACTGTAAGGTTACTCTAAAGTTTAATATTTGTAGCCAGCTGGCCTTGCTTAATAGAAAACTGATAAGTAGCTCAGTGTTGTTCGACTTTGCTTTTGTGCCCTTCTGAATTATGTTCCACTCGTTTTCCCCATGTTTTTTGTGCCCTTCTGCCCTCTGTTTCACTCGTTTTCCCCTTGTTTTTTGTGGCCTTCTGCCCTCTGTTCCACTTGTTTTCCCCTTGTTTTTTGTGCCCTTCTTCCCTCTGTTTTACTCGTTTTCCCCTTGTTTTTGTGCCCTTCTGCCCTCTGTTTCCCTCGTTTTTTTGTGGCCTTCTGCCCTCTGTTTCCCCTTGTTTTTTGTGGCCTTCTGCCCTCTGTTTCACTCGTTTTCCCCTTATTTATTGTTCCCTTCTGCTCTCTGTTTCACTCGTTTTCCCCTTGTTTTTTGTGCCCTTCTGCCCTCTGTTTCACTCGTTTTTTGTGGCCTTCTGCCCACTGTTTCACTCATTTTCCCCTTGTTTTTTGATCCCTTCTGCCCTCTGTTTCACTCGTTTCCCCCTTGCTTTTTGTGCCCTTCTGCCCTTTGTTCCACGTGTTTTTTGTGCCTGTGCCTGGCGTGTCAGTGTAGCACCGGGAATTATTCAACATCACATTCATTAAAAAACAGAATCCAACATCACTAAAATATCTGCTCGTCCATTGAGCTTATCTGCAGTCGAAGTCACGTCTCTGCTCCATACTGCTCCAGGTAACGATGACATCACAGGAGTCAGACTCCCACGAGAAGCGTATGCAGCTTCAGGAGAGGAGCGTCATCCTCTTCACCCGCCCCCACCCCCAGCTTAGCTCCAATCTGAGCGGCTGGTTTGGGTGAGGGAGGGCAAATGGACCCGGAAAAGTAAATAGCCCATGAAGGTCTCCGCGAGCTACCGGTAGCTTGCGATCGACTGGTTGGAGACCCCGGATCTAAAGCAAACAAAATGTAAGAGGTAGCAAACAGTGTTCCAAGAGAAAAGTGACATGTCCATGTAACAAAAGAGTACCTGGAGTTCTGGACTTTTATTAAGGTCCAGAGGTGTCAGGGACAACACCCGAAGACCCCTGAGTTCTACCTGTCTCGGTGCACAAATGAACAGAAACACGGGCTTCTCGATGGTGGCGTCAAAGACCAAAGGTTTATTACTGCAGGGACACAGAAGTCACAGAAACTACACACGGGCAGATTCTAGGAGCCTGTTCAATTTGCACTAAGTGGGTTGCTCCTTAAATACAGATTATTTAGCTGGGGGCAACATTCTCCACATACTAGTACATTTCTTAACCTTTATGTCCTAAACAATAAATATTTGGTGTTACACAGGAATCGTCAACAATATCTGATGTCAAAACATTACGAATGAGAGGTTCCCACTATTCCATCATAATCCCATGTCATCTTTACATTCAAGAGCCGGACCGCCTCATCGTAAATTTCGTTACCTCCCCCTAATAAAGGCCCAGAAGGAAAGGAGCAGAGCCAGGTGCAGAAGATAGAAAAACAGGATAAGAGATGCTTGTGGGTTGTAAATGGGCAAGGCTACCAGCTTCGGCCGCCTAATCATGATCAGTCTAACGAACACAAGAACCAGTATAGCAGGACTGGCCTCGGGCAGAGGAGGCAGCTTCTGCCGAGTCATGCAGCCACAGCGTTTTCTGTCCTAAGGTGCACGTGTCACTAACAAGGTGAATCGCCGGCTAAAGCCTACGTGTCCTTATGTGAAATGAAGTGATCAGAGGTCACTGCGTGTCCATTGACTATGTGAGGGCAAGAAAACAAGATGGATGCCATGATCTAAAATGGATGCCATCGGTGTATCAGAAATGTGGTTATAACAGGAGTGCTCTCGCTCGTAGCATAGCGAAAACACCAGGATATACTAAATGGATCATTTGCGGTTCACCGGTACCAAAATTATGAGTTTACGACAATGTTGAAAACACAGGTTCAAATCGTCACGGAACCTCAGACCCTCCTTTTGCCCTTACATAGGCAATTACTCAGTCTATGTCAGAGTCTATTTCGATGTTCATTAGGTCAGTGATATGTTGTTGCATCATCATCCTTTCTCGCACCTTGTCTCCAAATACAGGCGGTTTTCTAAGACAGGTTGCAGCACAGAGGCTACACAAAGCGGGACCACATTGGATAATACGACAACACGAGAATAGGAATACTAAGATAATACCAACGACCATCAGAACCTTCCATCCCCATGCTGATAGTAGAGTCCAAAGCCATTCCATTAAGGACCAGTTTCCCTTGTCTACGTGGATAGAGTCGGAAATCTTGTGTAGCTTAGAGATCGCTTCATACACTGTCGGAGCATTATTGGGGATAAAAACACAGCAGCTCGATTGGATCATTCTGCATACCCCACCTCGATCTGCAAGTATTACGTCAAGAACCATACGATTCTGTAACGTCATGAGACGATCCGCCTGGAGCTCAGCTGTTAAATTACTAAGGGCACCTGCAGTTTCTGTAATAGTAGATTCAACTACCCGTGTTAGCTGACGTAGGTTTCTACTATTAGCCATAGGCCCCCAGAACGGAAGGAAACCTTTGAAAAAGTCCCCGGCTTCCTGACCAACGGTATCTTCTTTGCTGAAAACACCTCTTGCTACTCTGGTCTTGTGATAATCTGGGGAAGCAGTGTATGTCGGGGGCAATAGTCGAGCAATATAGCATGAACCTGAAAAGTCAGCAGGCAACCATGTATGTGCCCTATCCTGACAAATGAAGTAGGTACCCTTAGCAGTTAGGAAGGCAGGGGAAGAGTTAGACGGATACACATAAGTCTCAACGCAGTCACTCTTCCCTAGCCGAGCTCTTGGATTTCTCCCATTTCCTTGCAAACAGACTTGACCTCGGTGAGGTACAACCCACACTGGAGTGGAGCTCTTACGCTTGCTTTCACCCAAACTAATGCGATACTCCGTAGAATTCCAACTCAGATATACTCGTAGCTCATCCTTAGGATAAGATGGGGTGTTATTGACGTATTTAATCATGTCAATGATTCCCTTGACTAAAGCTTTATTAGCGGAATTATACTTAGCGGAACGTGGTGGACGCGGGGGATAGGTCTCGAGGGCATAAACAAATATAGTCTGAAAGGCCTGAAATGATCCATTATAGCTAAAAGGCAAGACCAGATAGGGAATGCCTTTATCCATAGTGTGTGGTATCAGACCACATACCCAGCAGTCTGTTGTGTTAACTACCAGTTGGTGTTGATGCAAGAGCTGTACAAAAGTGTTATTTATGAATTCTGAGCGTCGAGCTTGCTCGTGTTCGGGAAACGGATGAAAGGAATGATAAGAAGCAACAGTAGAAGAAACAAGATCAAGGGGAGGTACTGTAGTTGTTATCGGTGCAAAAATCAAATGGATACCAAAGACGATTCCACCCACCAACATTATTAAAACAATGAAAAACATAATGGCACATTGCATCATAAAACATTTGTTATGAAGAATCTTGTACAGTCTATTTCTGCGAACATAAATTACATTCTCTCGGTGCAGCCCAGGAAGCTCCATCTTCTACAACCGCTCGCGACCACTGATGGTATGTACGTAGTTGAAAATGCCTCTACCAGCCCTGGGAGTTCCCAGAACTGACAGAAAGACCGACCTTGTGTCTGGCCCCCGCAGATTCAACTAGGCACAAAGCCACGACCCTACGGCTACCCAGACGGTAAGGTAATAAGAACAATAGAAATACAGAGAAATACAAAATATTCAGCAAACTTCCTGGCTGGAGGCAATGTATTAGAGCAGAATATGAAAAAAAATAGGCAGTTTCCTGCTTTATTAGTCCTTAAAATGAGAACGTAGATTGTATCTCAGTTTTCCTGGCGTAGTTTGATCCGGAAATAGTCTGTTTTCAGCAGGAGTGACAATGTTCGAGTTCGCAGAGGGCAAATCTTCGTTTGATGCAATGTTCTGGTCAGTGATCAAAGGAGCAGCTTCAGAAAAAGAGTCAGAGTTTGGTGGATCAGTTATTAGTTCTGCATTACTGAAAGGAACATATTTCGGAACCGGTTCGGTGTCAGAGGCACCGATTCCTTGTTTAACCCAGTTATCATAAGGGAGTGGAAGGGGTACACGCTTAGTATGCGTCGCATGGACCCAGTTTTTTCTTCCAGCCACACGTACAGCAGTCCTTGTTGCCAGTAGCACTTGAAACGGGCCAACGAACTTGGGTTGAAGATTTCTGGTCCGTCCAAAATTCTTGATGACGACGTAGTCGCCGGGTTTCAGCTGATGACCTGGACTTTCCGGTGGCTTTGGTAATGCATCGAAAACCTGTTGGTGAATGAGACTCAATTTAGCAGTCAAGTCAAAAAGGTAATCGATTAACATTTGGTATTCCAGCTGTTTGAATTCCCTAGGTCTTGGCACCCCCCAAATATTGGCAGGGCGACCGAACACAATCTCATAGGGACTAAGCCCTACTCGGGAATGCACAGTTGCTCTTGTGGATAACAGGGCCAAAGGTAAGGCGTCTGGCCAGGACAAGCCCGTGGAGGCTTGTATCTTGGCCAGTTTCAGCTTGAGGGTACCATTGTACCCTTCAACTAAACCTGCTGACTGGGGGTGATTTGCACTGTGGAACTTTTGCTTTATCCCTAAGCCTGCACATACACTCTGTATAACTTTCCCTACAAATTCACTTCCATTATCTGACCATACAATCCGTGGCATGCCATACCTGGGGAAGTACTCTTTTAGGAGAATTTTGGCAGTGGACAAGGCAGTATTGTCTTTGAGTGGATATGCTTCGATCCACCTTGAAAAAGCACAGACTACCACTAAAACGTATTTGAGGTTGTTACATCGATCCATGTGAATGAAATCTAACTGAATCACTTCAAAGGGGCAAGAAGGAGGAGCGAAGTGACCAGTAGGTGTGGGGGTTCCTTGCCAGGATTATGCATCAGGCATATCATGCAGTTTCTCACCACTCTTTCTGCACACTGACTAATTCCATCATTCTTCCAGACTGGAGCCAACATCTTACAAATCCCTTTAGAACTAATGTGCGCTGCTCCATGCGCCATCGTTACTACCGCAAGCACATACGCATCAGGCAACATCCAACGCTGCTGTTCCGACAAATCAATCCAACATCCACTCGAGTCCAATTTACCCGTTTTCTCTTTCCATGCGAGCTTTTCCTCTTCAGTCGCTTCTTCCTGAATCATTCTCACACTTTCCATTGTGTCCTCACACATTCCCGAGTCAGTAACCCATCTTGCAGACGTTGCAACATACATCCCACTCATCGTATTCCTAGCTGTCTGTTTAGCTGTCTCATCAGCAAAGGCATTTCCTCGACCAACATCATCCGTAATTGCTCGAAGAGCACTGCACTTTACAATCGCAACTTCCATTGGTAAGGTTAGAGATTCCAACAAGTCATTGACTAGCTGACCATGCTGGGTCTTAGTCCCATGGGACGTAATAAAACCTCTTTCCTTCCACAATCGGCCAAAACTATGGGCTACGCCGAACGCGTACTGACTATCTGTGAACACATTCACTCTCTTTCCCTTAGCTAAAACACACGCTCCAGTCAATGCAATTAATTCTGCAGCTTGGGCAGAATTCTGACTCACTCTTGCAGTCTCCACAATCGTACTCAAAGTTGTTACTGCATAAGCAGCTGTTACATCACCATTCTCCAATTTAAGACAAGACCCGTCAACATACAACGTGCCATCTGGGTTTGATAACGGAGTGTCTTTTAGATCAATTCGTCCTTTTGTCTCTTCCTCAGTTCTGAAACAACAGTCATGTGGCTCAGAATCACTCGACTTCTGGCTAGTCGGCAACAATGTGGCTGGATTCAATACATTGCATCTTTTGATCTGAATATGACTTGCTAACAGTGTCAGCTCATAGCCTGATAATCTAGCACTGGTAAGGTGCTGCGTCTTGGTTCGGTTCATGAGTGTATCCACGGCATGTGGAACCATGACCACTAGCATGTTGTTCATGACCAAACCAGCAGATTGTCGAATGGACGCTGCAGCTGCCGCTGTAGCTCTCAAGCAACTAGGCAACGCTCTGGCTACCGGATCTAATGTTGATGAAAAATACGCACAAGGGCGTTGTTTATCACCAAATCGTTGCGTCAGAACACTCAACGCGCAACCTTCTCTCTCGTGAACATAGAGTGTAAATGGCTTACTGTAGTCAGGTGTACCCAACACAGGAGCTGAACATAGTGCGTTTCGTAACTCGGAAAAACTCTGCTGACATTCGTCAGACCATGGCACCGGACTCGGAACACCTTTCCCAGTCAAAGCCACCAACGGTTTTGCCAAAAGTGAAAAATTTGGGATCCATTGCCTGCAGTATGAGGTAATACCCAAAAACTCACGCACTTCTCTCTGTGTGCTAGGAACATTCATCTGCGTAATTGCTTTTATTCTCTCTGGGGTCAACCTTCTTCCCTCCTTTGACAAGAGATGACCTAGGTAGGTCACTTCTTGGCAACAGTATTGCATTTTAGAAGGTGACACCTTGTGATTTAAATCAGACAAGTGATGCAATAAGGAAATTGTAGCTGCTTTGCAAGTTTCCTTGTCATCGGCAGCCACTAGAAGATCATCGACATATTGCACTAAGGCAGAACCAGGAGGAAGTACAAAAGAATCTAACTGACTTTTTAATGCCTGAGGTCTGCTTCTTAATTAATTAATTGCAGGTTTATATAGCGCTAGGATCGACTCCCGGAGGAGTATCTCCGCGCTTCGACCGCTGCGAAACCCTTCCTGGCTTCCCTGAGAGATGGTCCCTTAATGGGTATCTCCAGGGTGAGACCAGGCATCCCCGGCGGTCTGGTGGGGCCGTTAGTGAAGATGAGGCAAGCTAATGCCCAGAGTTGCCGAGTGTGATCGCTGATCAGAGTGGGCACCGAGGCGAGAGAATTATCGAGTCCGCTGACCCTGGTCCAGAAACCTGCCGCGTCGGGAATCGAACCCTGGTCCCGGGCCGTCCTCTGCTCTCGGGTCTGCCGCCTCTAACCAGTGAGCCACACTACTTCACTGACTGTAAATGGATGGGCTTTCACAATAGCCTTCTGGAGCACGTTTAAACCTGAAACTTCGTCCTCCTAGAGAGAAGCCGAAAATATCTCTGCTTTCTTCGGCTATCGGAATGCTGAAAAAGGCATTCTTCAAGTCGATCACTGAGAACCACGTGGCTGTAGCAGGAATCAACGTTAACAATGCAGTAATGTCTGGAACCACAGGAAACTGTGGAATCACAATTTTATTAACCTCTCTAAGGTCGATTACAAATCTATAGACTGGGGGTTTTGAGGGATCAGTGCGTTTTAGAATAGGTAGTACAGGGCTATTACAGACATTTCCTCTAGTTTCCTCTATTACGTCTTTCTTGATCAAATCTTGCACTATCAATAAGAGCGCACGTTCACCTTCACTAGAGATCTTGTATTGAGGTATTCATGGAAATTTGACATTTGCTTTCAATGTTACTACATAAGGTGGAATTTCCAAAAGACCTACATCGTTAGGACCAGTCGCCCAAAGAGTATCAGGGAGAGAACGCAGCTCCAGTGGGAGCGCATCCATTGACAAATACATCGGGGAGATGATTCTCTTACCTAATGTAAGCTGTACTCCTGAAGGAGAACAGTACAATGTCGCATATAGGCGTTTTAACAAGTCTAAACCAAGCAGATTTTCATTACAACCAGTCGTCAAAATCAGGGGTGCTTTCAATTGACAAGGCCCAACAGAAAT
The DNA here is from genome assembly GCF_964263255.1 of Lissotriton vulgaris. Taxonomy (NCBI): domain Eukaryota; kingdom Metazoa; phylum Chordata; class Amphibia; order Caudata; family Salamandridae; genus Lissotriton; species Lissotriton vulgaris. Next base: position 247,498 of record NW_028243409.1, read on the forward strand.
AGACAAAGGACCAGAAACAGGGTTGTGAACAGGGGCGCCTGAAAAACCTACAGAAACATTTGTTAAGCCGGACAAAGGTGCGCCAGGGAGTTTTGCATGTATGATAGAACTTTTTGCTGCACCAGTATCCAACAGAAACGGTTCGACTACACCTGATGTGGCTACTGCGACATAAGGCCCACTCTGGTCTACTGGAACTGATACTACTCCCTCTCTTTGTCCATGGCTGTCCTAGTACTCATTTTGCTGAAATTCCTCACCAACTTCACAATAATCCTCTACATGATACTGTTGAGATCTAGCTGGCTGCGTAGACTGACCATTTCGCTGATCAAAATAATTAGAAGGGCGATCATTCGTTTGTGGAGGCATAGCACCTCGTCCTCGGCCTCTAGAATTTTGCATTGAACCACCACGACCTCTCTGAGCTGCAGCAGCATTATTTTGCGCCAGTACCGGACATTCATTTTTGTAATGACCTTCCTTTTTGCAATAAGCACACTGATTCCATTGGTACTGCGGTCTCTGTGAACCATAGTCAGTCCTCTGATATGGCCCTTGCTGTGTGTTTGTTTGATTCGTGCGAGGCGGATATGCCTGTTGCAAAAGGACTTTAGTTTTTAAATCTTTTGTTTTCTTATCTGATTTTTCTTTCTCTTCTTTATCCCTATTTTCATAGTACTGGGCAGTGGCAAGTATCTGTGCAGTCGTAGAGACAGCCCACGCACTTTCAGAATTCTTTAATTTATTACTGAGCTCTGGTAATAGATTGTGCACAAATTTATCAACAAATAATCTCTGGCCTCCTTCCGTGCTCATATCCTGACCACTGTGATCTACGAAAGTTTCTTCGAATCTGGTGAAAAAGTCGGAGACACTTTCGTCTTTCTTCTGCCTGCATGCGGATAACTTGTCCCAGTTAACGCGCAATGCCGGCATCAGGGTTTTCATTAAATCGATTATTCTACCGGGCAAATTAGCAATTAAAGGTTCAGGTTTAGAACCCCCAATTTGTTGACCATCTGCCGCAATTATAGCTGCCCAATCACCACCTAGAGCAACTGGATGATTTTCTCTACGAATTTTAGCCCAGATTGGTTGTGGTACTACATTACCAAATAGCATATCAATGTCCGCTAGATTCATTACGCAAGCTTCAACCGTCTGAGCCAACTCTTTGTAATATCCAGCGGGATTTTTACGCGGGTCTGGCAAGGCCTGTTTTACTGCTAACACTTCAGCTCGCTTCCACGGAATGTGTATCCACACTCTCTGGAATTGGGCCGGAGGGGCCGCAATACCACGGACCGCATCAGCTTGCACAGCATCGCGCCATATTGGCGGAACTTCTCTCATAGGATATTGTCGACCTTTATTTGTGCTACCTTTCTCTAAATCTCTTGGTGAACGGAGGGAAGGATCAACCCTAAAATCTAAAATCAGTTCCATTGCTTCTTTTATCTCCTGACCAACTATCATACCTGCAGCAAATTTTTGTTGAACATGAATCAATTCGTCTGGAATTTGTTCAGAATCATTCTCTTCCCATTCCTCAAGTAAAAGGGAACACATAACATCAAACACATAGCGTTGTGTCGGTTCATTCCATTGCATAAATGTATCTAATACATCTCGTACATTATACCTTCCAACTTTCGAAATCCACCTAAGAGCAGTGGAATCTAATATTCCTCGTTCTTCAACACTAGGAAGCTGACTACGTCTCTGAACTGATTCAGAGGCAGGACTTTTAATCAGAGTTTTGTAGAAGGGAGATAGAATATTAGAGACAGATTCAGTGATTCTCCGACGAACAGAAAGCGGAGTCATATAGCTAGAGGAAGTTTGAAGTAGAGTGGTAGTTGGGACAGAAGAGACAGCAACAGTAGGTGTAGGAGGCAAAGTAACTTGCGAAACAACAGGTATCAGCGGTACAGGCATAGGCAGAGGAGCTGGCAACCCTGGAAGAGGGGGTGCCGGAGGAACATTGATAACCACAGGGAGTGCAGGAGCTTGATTCAGGGGAGCAGGAGCAGGTATACCAGGTTGTCCAGCAACCGGTAACACAACATTCGGCAGAGGTGGAGCTGTAGCACCCTGTGCATACGGTGGAGGTGACCTCAACAAATAAGACAACAGAGGATCATTTTCAGAGTCCTCCACTATCTTAGCTGTACTCGATGGCAAAGCAGGATAGCACTTGTCTATCGCTAAATTACGCTCCCTATCGGCTACCTCTATCGCTTTCTCAGATTCATTGAGTTGCAGCTGCTTAGCAGACTGTTCTAAAGTCAACTCTTGTTCTTTCTGCTCTTTCTTCAACTTTTTAGTCTCTCTCTGTTTAGATTCTTTTCGCCAACAACGGAAAGAATCAAACATTGCCGGCCGGGCTTTCTTTTTGAACAACTTTCTTTCTAGATTATCGAGAATTTCAGGTTCGAAACTACCATGTAGTGGCCAACTAAGGACACCATCTTTCTCCGTGTAGCGGATCCATACCTCGTTATAAGATATAGGGCCCACACCGAACTTGCAATAAAGATCATAAAGAGGAGTTCCAATTGGAGGAACCGAACACGAGTCCTCCAACCGGGAATCCCTGTTGCAACCATAACATGAAAACATACAACTTTTCCGACTTACCATTTTATAAACCGGAACACAGAACAAACACAAACAATGGTGCGCACTCGAGCTAAGAACTTAGGCCTACCAAAATGAACAAATGTATCGATACCCAAACTAAACCAAAAGATTATCGTAACTAGAGCAACCAGTGATAATCTTACGAAACCAAACCAAACCAAGGAACTAAAAGGATTATCCAAACCCTTACGAAGTAACTAGCAACCACTTAATACTTAACTGAGGCACTGAAGACGTCACCAAGGAGAAACCCGTCACGTCTCGCCGTACTAAGGTCTGCACCTCGGGTCCAAGACAGGGCGACGGTCAAGGCAACGGACCACTGCAGCCGTCCGAACGGGAACCCTCGTGGAAGAGAACGTCAGGCCACTTTTGCGATATGCCGGGATCGATGAAGTGGGGCGCCTCCCTCCGGAATCTTCACACGAAGCTTCTCGAACTCTTCAGGCTTTTGGACCGGTACCGAATGACGTCGCCCTACGTTGGGCGCCAATTGGAGTTCTGGACTTTTATTAAGGTCCAGAGGTGTCAGGGACAACACCCGAAGACCCATGAGTTCTACCTGTCTCGGTGCACAAATGAACAGAAACACGGGCTTCTCGATGGTGGCGTCAAAGACCAAAGGTTTATTACTGCAGGGACACAGAAATCACAGAAACTACACACGGGCAGATTCTAGGAGCCTGTTCAATTTGCACTAAGCGGGTTGCTCCTTAAATACAGATTATTTAGCTGGGGGCAACATTCTCCACATACTAGTACATTTCTTAACCTTTATGTCCTAAACAATAAATATTTGGTGTTACACAGGAATCGTCAACAATATCTGATGTCAAAACATTACGAATGAGAGGTTCCCACTGTTCCATCATAATCCCATGTCATCTTTACATTCAAGAGCCGGACCGCCTCATCGTAAATTTCGTTACCTCCCCCTAATAAAGACCCAGAAGGAAAGGAGCAGAGCCAGGTGCAGAAGATAGAAAAACAGGATAAGAGATGCTTGTGGGTCGTAAATGGGCAAGGCTACCAGCTTCGGCCGCCTAATCATGATCAGGCTAACGAACACAAGAACCAGTATAGCAGGACTGGCCTCGGGCAGAGGAGGCAGCTTCTGCCGAGTCATGCAGCCACAGCGTTTTCTGTCCTAAGGTGCACGTGTCACTAACAAGGTGAATCGCCGGCTAAAGCCTACGTGTCCTTATGTGAAATGAAGTGATCAGAGGTCACTGCGTGTCCATTGACTATGTGAGGGCAAGAAAAGAAGATGGATGCCATGATCTAAAATGGATGCCATCGGTGTATCAGAAATGTGGTTATAACAGGAGTGCTCTCGCTCGTAGCATAGCGAAAACACCAGGATATACTAAATGGATCATTTGCGGTTCACCGGTACCAAAATTATGAGTTTACGACAATGTTGAAAACACGGGTTCAAATCGTCACGGAACCTCATACCAAACACAGGTAGAAGGATAATACTGCAATAAATGGCAGACACTCAAACCACAAAAACACACTGGTAAGGCACTTCCAAAGTCATGGAGAATAGAATTTTCTGTACTGGAAGGTCTTCCTTCAGATAATAGAGAGGGCGTGAGTTAAATTTGGAAGTGTCTTTGAAGGAGGAGAATTTGAGGTCAGTTTTGAAGGCCTGGGAGGAGGTGGTGACCCCCAAACACATGCAGACAAAATGGGTTTTCTCTGAGAAGAAGGCCCCAAGCAGGGCGAGTTTGTCACTCCCTGGTGAAACTAGTGACTGGTAAACGGAGTGTGGCTAATCCAGGGGCCACCATGTTCCGGGGCGCCTCCATGCGGCAATACTTTGATGAACATGCTCTCTGTTCATGACTCCAGTCTATCTGCAGCTCACAGCTGTTCTCCTGCTGCAGAGGATGAAGTGGGGCCAATAAAATGGGTGAGCGACCCTTTCAATGGTGAGATACGTCAGCATTTCAACAATGAGGAAGCAGAACAGCTTATTGATGTTGCAAGTGACTCAGCATTGAGTTCTGGTGCCAAGCTGGGGATGAATACCCAATGATAAGCAAGAGAGCCCTGCAAGTTTTGATCCCGTTTGCTACTTCATACCTTTGTGAAGCTGGTTTCTCAACAGTTGCACTAATAAAGTCCAAATATAGGGCAAAAATTAACCTTGAAAAAGAAATGCGTGTTGCAATCTCAAAAATAACTCCAAGATTTCAGGAGCTAAGTAAGGAAAAACAAGCACATCTATCTCACTAGGAGTTGTAAGGTAAATTCAGACTCTGTTGTTTTTCCTGTTCTTTGAAAAATATATTTTCTTGTACAGAAGTTTTCAAACTATTGTTGTGTGGTTAAAAAAAAAAGTCTTATATTGTTTCTCACTTAACAAGTTTTTATTAAACAACTGTTATCTTATTATTTTGTTACAAATATGATTATAATACCTTCATTGCGTCCCAATTACTTTAAGGAAAACAACAGGAAGTATTCCCGAGGTCGGGCTTACATCCCCCCACCGGTAAAAAAAATGGTGGAGAGCCACGGCCAACTGCCGATTAGGTCAAGGGAGCCACGGGTCAAAAAAGTTTGGGAACCACTGATCTACTCCCTCATAATCAAATTATACAATCCTGTAAAGTCTTGTACTTTGCTGCCCAGTAACCAGCACTCCAAAGCCTTAGTAGCACAATCTACAAAATCAGTCCAGTCCTGAGTCTGTGTCTTCTGGGTGTCTTTGAACAGCAACCTATACTGTTCAGTGGTTAGGCCAAACCCATCCATCAGAGCACTCTTCAGGGCATTGTAGTTGCCAGCATCCTCTTCTCTTACAGTGAGGAGCTTATCTCTAACTTTGTCTGCAAAGGAGAGCTACAAGATTGCATCCCACTGGTCCTGGGGTACCTTCTGTACTTTGCAGGCTCTCTCCAGTGCAGTAATCCATTTATGGATATCATCCCAAACCTGATAGGGAGGGACAATCTTGCTTAGGTTTCTATGGTCAAAAGACCTATCCCTACCACTAGGGATTCTGCTGCCACCAGTGGGCTCTAGCCCACACAATTTTCTCTCTCTTTCAAGAGCTAGGGTCTCTTTTGCAAGGGCAATTTCTTGCCTCTTGATCCTAAGCTTGACTCCTCTCATTCTAGCTTCATGCTCACTTCTCTCAGGGTAAGTTCTCCTCCTGTGGGCGGAGGCAGCGGACCCTACTGATTAGTCAGAATATCCAGATTCTACTTAGAGTTATCTGGGCCTTCTGGGTACACCATTAGGCCTACATGGAGGGATAGAGGGAGGCCTTCTTAGGCTCTCTCCACCATCAGGTAGTCCTGTTTCTCCCAGGTCAGGTTCTTCAACCCCCTCCTGGTCTGCATCCTCCTCTTCTTCAGAATCCTGGTGTGGAACCACAATAGTATCTTCTTCAGAGGATGGATGCCCCCCCCCCTCCCTACTACCATGACTATCTGGGTCTGATGCTTTGAACAAGTCATCTGCCACTAACTGCTTTACCATGAGTTGGAAGGTGGGACTCTGTCCTTGCTTTAATTTCCTCTTGGCACACAAACCTCTAAACTCCTGGTGAGAGAGAGTGTCATAAATAGATGTCTGCTCTTGGCTGACATCTGGCAGAGATGCACTAGCTCCTGCCTTTAAAGTCATGACTAGTGAGGTGTGGTGTGTGCACCCACCTACACTACTTGTTACCCACTAGAACCTCTCTAGAAGTTGTAGTCAGGGTGTACTAAGCCCTTAACACCTACAACTGCTAAGTTCAGTAGAACCTATGTATCATAAGACTTGATTCATATGTACCTACAGGTACCTTGATGTGATTTTTCAAATGATATTCTCAAGATTATTTGGTAATAGAATGCAAGCTTTTATCCTTCCGCTGCCTCCAAAGCGAGAAGTTGACCTGGTATATGATGTCCACTATTCTAGTGAGACACCTTGCACCAGTCCAATCAACTCTTATTGATGATGGTTGTAAAGTCAACCTTATAGAAAGCTATCCTAGGGGTAGCAATGGTGAGCAGTCTTCAGGCTAAGACTTCAGAGAGCGAATTAAGCAAGTTGTTTTACCAATTATAATCTCTTGAGTACCAAATGAAAGCACACCGCACAAGGTATATATCAAATATATATGTAGTTATTCTAAACACATCCCCTCTGCACTCTTTATGAGGTCAGAGGTAAAAGTATTTACAAGGAACTTAATTAGCATACGATAAGTTACACAGTATACGTTTTGCCCTAGGGGCCTCACAAACCATATACTAAAATAGTGGTATAAGAACAAAGTCTGGGATAGAAAGTAAGCCTAGGGCCTAGGCAATCTCTGGGCTTCTAGGAACGATCAAGGGTTGGGTAGTAGGAGGCCCACGGGAGACGCGTGCAGTGTCTAAACACAGCAGTGGGTTACCATTGACTTTCTATGGGAAACGAACAAGTTACAAATTTACAATTTAATGACACTTCCAGATGGTCTACGAAGGAACCCTTTTAAACTAGGACATTTTGAGAGTCAAGACCCACGGGAGCACCGGAGTACTCGTGTTACCTCACCCAGGGAAGCCGGGTGCATAGGTGCCTTTTGGTGTCGGGTTTCGTCATCATTTTCAATGGAGAGCTGCAAAGAAGTGCTGCATGCGACCAGTGGAAAAGTGTCCGGGTGGATCCAAGGGTGGATCGAAGATCTGAAGAACCTGAAAGCAGAAGGGACAGAGTCTGGGTCACTTGCCAGTGACCAGGATGGCGATGGAAAGCTGCCAGCCAATGTCGGGTGATTTCAGGTAACTGTGGGCCAAAAATCTGTTCCGCTCGCGAAATTTGCGGATTTTCGGCAATTTCGCGATCCGCGAATCTCTTGAAATTGCAGAAAAATCCACAAATCCTCTTGTGGGCAGATTTATTTTTTTGGCCCACAGGAAGCACTTACAGTTAAGGCAGGTGCTCGAGTTGAAGCTAACTTTGTAACCATTTGAGCATGGCGCCGGACAGCTGCCAGAGTTGAAGTAGCTTACTTGCAAGTTGCAGCTTTAACTCTGGCAGCTTGCCGGCGCCATTCTAAAATGGTTACAAAGTTAGCTTAAGCTCGGGCACCTGCCTTAACTCTGTAAGTGCTTCCTGTGGGCCAAAAATTAAACCTCAACCGGAAGCACTTACAGATATAAATAAAGCAGGTGCCCGAGTTAAAGCTCAAATTCAGTAACGTTTTAATCAGCCCAAAACATTAGTGAGCACGGTCGAGGTTGGGCAAGTGTGCTTTAACCCCATATCTGCTGTCGAAAATTAGCTGTAATACTCAAGGGAGGTCTCTGAATCCCTGAGTTTCTTGAGCGCAACCCCTATAGTTCCTGTGACCAGGAGGCTGCTTTCTCCTCACCTGCTACCCTGCTCGCTCTCTGACCCTTTATACACAAGAGGCATATTGACACGCATAGAAGCCCCGCTCGTTTGGCCCCGCACCACACACTAGCGGTATCAAACGTCTTCCCGCCCTTTCCCAACTATGATGGACAGCTCACTCAAGGGACCTCGGCGCCTTTTGGCGCGGTGGCAAAGTTACAGGCACACATGGTCAGTGGAAACAAATCTTCTGGCCCTTTACGCAGCTGCAGTGTAGGAAAAGCACTTTACATTTACCCAACGAGGTAGCACTTACTGGATTAGCCAGTCGAAAGTACTCCAGTTGAATCGAGTGCAAATCGCAAATAAATCCGCAAGTTCGCTGAAAATCCACGAATTTGCAGATTTTTTTGCGATTTCGCACAAATTCGCGGACCGCAGATCCGCAAAATTCGCCCATACTTTTTTTTTTGTTTTTTTGTTATTAATTGCTTTAATGAGTATATTAAAAATACAACCGCAGTTGAAGGCACCCACCAAAACATTAGCCCCGGACAAAACCACTTGCAGCATTCATCATTGATACTATTAAATTGAAACAGCCATAATGCCAACATCCCTTCAGAGGGCAGGCGGCGTTATACTTCGTATTCTTGATGTACAGTTCAGCAGGGACCATTGAGGAGAACACACAGCAGACCCAAAGTGAGGGTGCAGTATGACACATCACCCAACCATACCATTTCAAAATTCACACAACGAATAAGATCCATCCCCCCTGTCCTCCAGCTCCACGCGCTGATCCCAGCCAACGCTTCAGCCAATGCCAGCCGGCTCTGTAACACCAGAAGTGTCCACCATATCCCCTTGCCTAGACTCGTCCAGGTGTTCACTCCTCAAGCCTGCCAAGTAAGCTGTAGATAGGCCTCAGGAATTTTTTGGTCTACTCCTAGGCGGCAGCAGCTCACTGTAGAGCTCAGATTGCGTGGCGAAATAGAGCATATCCCTGGACCACTGCTGTAAAGTGGGCGTAGGCCCCTCAACAACACATTGCTACTCTCTTCTTGGCAATAAGTATTCCCATGTTCACCAGTCTGCGGATAGCCTTTGGAAGGGGCTTAGTGTAGCCTAGGAGAGCCATCAGTGGTTCCGCTGCGAGTTCCATTTCCACAACCCTACCCAGCTCAGCAAAGACTGCCTCCCAAAAGGAATTTACACCTGGGCACATCCATGCCAAGTGCATAAAGTCCGCAACCTCCACATGACATCTCTCACTTTCAGCAGTTTTTCGCAACCCATATCTATGTAGTCTTTCTGGGGTATAATATATTCTATTAATGTATTTAAATTACACCAGCCGGTGCCTGCCATGCAGTGATATCCTTCTAATATTCATGCAGCAATAGGACCACTTAGCATCGTCCAGTTGGGTGTTCAAATCTCTTGGCAAAGCTAGTCTGGCCGCCGTATATTTATGCACCCTATGGGCCATTGCCCTCTTGTAGAGAGCCGCAATCATCTTACGAGGGGAAGGGGACTTAACTACATATGATAACTCGGAAACCTCAGGAGGCTCAGCCACAGCCTCACCCAGAAGAGCTCTTAATGCCCCTCTCACTCTGTGAAATTGGAATTTGTTTAGCGTTGTGAGACTTTCCGGCAACCCCACAAGTTGTTCCACAGTGCGAGCTGTACCCTCACAAAAGAGGTCACCCGCCACCTTAATATTAAGAGCGTTTAAAGCCCTAATCACGCCTCTCTTAGTACAAGGGCCCAGCCATCTCGACCACTCTATGGGCATAGCCGGAGAATATAGTAGCGCACCTGCCTGCTGTGTCAATAACCAGTGCCAAGCATGTCTAGTGGAACTCAAGGAGTCCATGACGCCCGCCCTACGATTGGGCTGTTCGGAAACAACAGCGGGCAGAGGCATGGATTCTGCGGATAGTCGTTCCATTCGGAGATATGGTACATTAGCGTCACCATGGATCCAAGCATGAAGGTGCGCAGCCTGCGCCACACTGTAGTACAATTCCAGGTTGGGCGCACCAAGTCCACCCAAATGACACTGAAGCGTTAGGACCCCCCACTGTACTCTGGCCTGCCTGCCAGCCCAGGCCAATTTTAACAAGAGCTGCCTTAATCTGGTAAAGAAAGTGCGCGGTAAGGACAAGAGGGATGTTCATGAAGAGGAATAGAAATCTGGGCAGGACCACCATTTTCATAATCTATATGCGCCCCATCAGTGACAGGGGAAGACGACACCACAACTCCACATCATCCTCAAGTTTAGAAATAGCCGTGCCATAGTTTTCCAGGAAAACTATATCTGCCTTCGTATGCAATCGTATGCCCAAATAAACTGAATCCTCAGTCCACAACAAAGGGTATTCCATTTCGAATTCAGTGGTGGCCGGGGTAAGCAGGAATACCAAGGATTTCTCCCAATTGACCTTAAGGCCAGACAACGCCCCAAATCTCACCACCTCTCTTATAACAGCCGTCAAATTTTCCTCAGGCCTGCATACATAAAGAAGCATATCATCCGCGTAAGTTCGATAGGTAGGAAACCCTATACCCTCATTTCCATGACACTCCCTCAGGGTGAAAGCCAGAGGTTCTGCCACCAAGGCGTAAAGCAGTGGAGACAGGGGGAAGCCCTGTCTGGTGCCTCTAGATATACACACACGGGCCGTCGGCCTGTAATATAAAGTGCCAATCAATTGTAAAAAGATTTCCCCAAGCCCCATTCTCGTCAGCACCTGTCTCAAAAACAACCATTCAACCTAATCAAATGCTTTTTCCATATCTAAAAATACAGCAACTGCTTTATTTCCTTGGCAAACGTGCTGCATCACACCAAACACAGTCCGAATATGATAAGACAAATTTCTGGAGGGGATGAAACCCGCCTGTTCATGCACAACCAGGATGTGCGACGCTAATGCCAATCTAATAGCCAAAATTTTAGTGAATAGTTTTGTGTCAACATTAAGGAGCGACAGCGGGCGAAATGAACTGCACTCATCTAGAGCCTTACCCGGTTTAGGAATGGCGACCAACATAGCCTCTCTCATTGTAGGGGGCATTGTTCCCGACTCGCAGATATCAGCAAACAAAGCTGCAAGATGGTGAAGTAACTGCACCAAGAATGTCTTATAGAAGGCAACAGTTAGCCCATCAGTCCCAGGCGCACTGCTAGCTCTCATGCTGCCCAAGGCCTCAATAATTTCATCCTTTTCTATTGAGTGGCTCAAGAGTTCCCTGTGTGCGTCCGGGAGGAAGGGCAGCTGAATGAACTCAAGATATCCACTAATTTGGTCCTCCGTTCCCTCAGATCTTGTTCTATATAGTTCCGCGTAATACTGCTTGAAGCGTTCGGCCACCTCCTCCTCAGTCGACAAAGGTTCACCATTGTCCGACTTAATCTCTGAAATTACAGTCTTATCCCGTCTAGCATTCATCAATCGGGCCAGGACAGATCCCGGTCTCTCGCCTTCCCCATAAGTACGCGCCGTAGCATACTTCCTCATATGCTCTACCTCGCGATCTGCCGCTTCCTGGTATTCCTCCAGCAGCGTCTTGATCTCACCGTCCACATCCTCAGGGTCACCTTGGACATGTCGCTGCTCCAGGACTTTCAGTCTGCCCTCCAAGTCTGTCAGAGTTTGCTGAATCGCTTTGAGCACCCCAGAGTGTTTTGACATGGCAACACCCCTAATATATATGTTAAAAGTCTCCCAGATCGTTTGAAAAATATCAACAGAGCTGATGTTGGCAGTAAAGAAGGTGTCTATCGCAACCGTCATCTCACGAAACAACGGGTCGAGAAGGGAGAAGGTAGGGAACCTCCAAGTGAATGGTGGAATTCTTTTCCCGGGCAAATCCAGAGCCAATAGCAGCTGCGAATGATCCGAGAGCGTGTGCGGCAACACCCTGCACTGCTTGACCATCCGACTCACAGGACTCGAGGCCAACCAATAGTCTATCCGCGAGTGAAGATTGTGGTATGCAGGGTAATGAATGTAACCCCCTCTCTCTCCACTCCTCATCCGCCACACGTCACTCAAATCCAAACACACCATAACTTCTTCAAGCTTTCTCGCAGCAGCAGCTAGGCCTCTGGGGGGGCCAGCGGACATATCCAAATCAGGGTCCCTAACCAAGTTAAAATCACCTCCCCAGAGAATCTTTGTGTAACCAAATTAAGCTGTAATCTTAGCAATTTCCCCCGAAAAATTCAGGGCAGTTAAAATTAGGCCCATATATATTAATTATAAGGATGTCCAAGCCCCGGCCCGCCAGCTGGAAATAACGTATCGCCCTCCGACATCCTCTTGCAGTAGCTGAACCGTATACGTGGATCGGGGATTAACCCAAGTTAGGACCCCCCTAGCGTGTGTGGTGAACCCTGCCACATTAATATTACCCTCCAATGCTCAAATTCTAAGCATAGGGCTAGATGTGGGAAGATGCGTCTCCTGTAAGAGAGCTAGGTCTATATCATGTCTAATGAGATAACTAATCATTTTACGGATCTTACGATGGTCATTCAGTCCCCTGACATTCCAGGAAAGTACTCGCAGCCCGCCCAATTCCTCCTTGGGATCTAGTGTTTCATGTGCCATATAATGACTGTGCAGGCAAATGTGTGTAGAAAAACTGAATGTGGGCAAACATTGTGCGTATCATCAGCTGAAAGAAAAACAAGCACTCAAAACCCAACTGAGACTCAGCTACCCCCCCCCACCTAACCCCCACCCACAGCAGACCTCCCCCAACATGGCCGCATGAGATATCAGTCTCCACCCCTCTTCCCCCCCTCTCCCCCATACTCGATCCATTAACTTTGTAATGCAACAAAAAGAACAACCACAGTGCTAGGTGCACGAGGGCGGAGGGCGCTCCCAACTAAGAAACCGTAAGGAAACAATTCCCAAAATCCGGCCTCCGCCCAGGCTCCGCCCTTCACCAAAGGACATTTGCAGTTGAGATGGTAGTGCTGAAGACCCCCCTCAGGAAGTGGACCAGTGTCCCCGACCTAGTTCGATAAGTGTGACACAGTTAAAACCATAAGGGATGCCATCAATAATAGTGGAGTGGTGTGGCTCACTGGTTAGAGGCGGTAGACCCGGAAGCAGAGGTCGGCCCGGGACCAGGGTTCGATTCCCGACGTGGCAGGGTCTTGAGCCATGGTCAGCGGACTTGATATTTCTCGCCTCGGTGCCTACTCCAACCATGGGTCCCACTCAGCAACTCTGGGCAATAGCTTGCTTAATCTCTACTAACGGCCCCAACAGCGCCGGGGATGCTTGTCTTCACCTTGGAGACACCCAGGAGGGACCATCTCACAGGGAAAGCCAGGATGGTTTTCCCAGCGGTATAAGCTGGGATGCCCCTTTGCTGGGGCAGCTGTGCGCTTTACAAGTATACGACATTTAACATTTAAGTCTAGTTCGGAGCATTCTCAGGAATGATAATAATCCACAGTTGTCCACTCATTGGCACTATAGCCTCACACTGAGGAGCGGTTCCCCCAACCAACAAAACTTGCCCACCCCAAACTCTACTGCCCCAAGCAGAGCCCCCACAGCAACATATAAGGGAGAATGTCCAGCCCCGAATAGCATCCCACAGTACAACAGCCTGACCATGCAATGTTCAAAGAGCTGTTACCAGGTAAGTCAATCTTGTTCATCCAGCACCGAATTCAGCATGTCATACTCTCTCGCCTGGCTGGATCTTTGTTCTTTGGACCATTTCTTGATAGCCTGCTGGAGAACCTTGGGGTCCGTAAATATGTGTGACTTCCCCTGTGGGTTGACCCTGAGCTTTGCAGGGTACAACATGGCGTAGTCTGCTCCAAGTTCGCGGAGTTGCTTCTTAAGGGGCACAAAATGTCTTTGGTCCTCCTAGACCCTGGCTGTAATATCGGGGAATAGGGATAGCTCAGAGCCCTCGTATCGTAGGATCTTCTTTTCCCGGGCAATCCTCAAAGCAGTGTCACGATCACGATAGTTGAGGAGTTTTGCAATAATAGGGCGCGGAGGCGCCCGGCTTCGGGCGGGCCCCAGGGCCCTGTGCTCTCTCTCCACCACAAACATGGCAGAGAAAACTCCCTCCCCCAACAACGTGACAAGCAGTTTTTCCATAAAGTGCTCCATATTGCCCGTAGCTGTCGTTTCCGGAAGGCCCACCAGTCTCAGGTTACAGCGCCGGGAGCGCGCTTATAAATCCTCCGTTTTGTCCTGAAGGATTCGGATAACTTTCCCCAGTTGCTTATGGTCAGCATCTAGCATAGTGTGGGATTCCTCCACTTCTGTGAGGCACCTTTCACTCATATCAAGGCGCTCAGAGTGTTTTTCTAGGCGCTCCACCATTCTGTCCATCCTGGACGACATGGCATCCATTTTAGTACCCAGCGCTGAGATGCCACTCTGCAGAGAGTGTTCCATAGATTTTAAAATAGTACGAATGTCATCTTCTGCATTGTCTTGCACCGGCACAGAACCCCCCGCACTCCTGCCAGGGCCCGGGTCCTGGGACTTAGAGCTCCGTTGTTCAAACGACAACTTGGTTTGGTTCTTGTCTCCTTTGCCCATGGATGAGGGAATCAAGAGTTTCAGGAGATTAGTGTAGCAAGCTGAGCAAAGCCGGGGTCAGCTACCAGCTAGCTAGACACCAGGTTGAAGAGTAGGTCGTCAGTATCCCAAGCCACCTCGGCTATGTTATCTCCTCAAATTTATGTAAGCTCCAGACCGGCACTGCAGCACCTCTGGGTAATCACCACTCTCCGTCACGGGCCCGGCTCTCGAGGTGCCAGCAAATCCTTGCCACTGTGCAAATAGTCACCCCCTAAGAGACCTCGAATGCCGCTGCTGAATTACACCAGGACTCAAGGGGGCCAGCCAGGTGCGGAGGCAATGATGTAACACCTCCAGAAGGAGGGATCGCCACCAGTAAAGACCTTACCAGGCAGAGAGAATGCCTGAGGCACCAATTCAGGGGGACTCCCCCACCGCAATGCACCCCCAGTCCCTCCTCTCCAACTCCCAACTATGGCCAGTTAAATTAGTTGCAGAAAATGACCAGGGGACATCCACTAGCCAGCGAGTCTCCACGCAGCACAGGGCAGTTCTGTAGAGGGGAACGGCCCCCGTAGCACACCCTTCCTTGGGCATCTATGTCCTCCTCACCGCCTCAAGGACCCACTCGATGCCTTATCTCCAATTACAAGCCACCATCGAGGCTTCTATTCGCGTCTCTGCTTACCGCTGCTTGGCCCTCTCCTATTTCTGCCTAAGGACAGGCGGCAGCAGCAAACCCCCAGCGTCCGATCTCCGCAGACTCGAGGGTGCCGGGGCAGGGCCTCCGAGGTAGCCGCACGTCGCGGCACGTCGCCCGGCCCCTTAAACAACTGTGGGCAGGGGATTCGGGCCTAGTCGCGACCGAGCCGTCCACCTCTTTCCGCCGCGGGTCCAGCACTATCCCAGGGCTCCGGGTCGTCCGCCGCAATTTTCTTTAAGATAGCACCTCCACTGCAGGATAAATTGCTGGATATTTACTTGAAGTCGGCGGAGCTGCGGGACTAAGCGGCCATCGTGCTCCCGAGCTAGCTCCGCCCCCCCCAAAATTCGGCCATACTTAATTTCAGGTGAAAAGGTGAAGATTGTCTCTTCAGCCACGTGGTCCAGGAAATGTCGACAATGACCAAGAGCTAGATTCGAGCTGTCCCATAAAGGTTCTAGTTGACTGCAGTGTCGGTATCCGGATTGGACCCAACAAGCACTTGGCAAACGCAAATCCACGCAGGATGTCAAGATTGGCTTTGTTGCAGACCAGGAAGGTCTGGGGCTCTTCTCCTTTGCAGAGAAGCTGGAGCAAGCCTGGAGCAACCAGTAAAGTAAGTTAGATTCAAGATTGGTCTTCTTGGGGGCTCACTAGCCAACAGGCCAGGAACTGCGAAGACGCATCAGACGCATCATACGGAAATGCACAAAGTGGGCCCACGGGACACTCGTGGAGTGTTGTCCTCTGAGCTTCGGTGCAAATAGTGCTCGGGGTTGGGGCTTCAAGCACCCCAATGAACAACTTCGGGATACCTCAAAAGTTGATGCAGGTAGCAAAATGCAGGATGTCCAGGAATTCTGGTCCCACATCTCTCGTGTCTGCCACGGGTCCCAGCTTTGCTGGGAGCAAAGGTCGGGGTCAGAGATGTCTGGAAGTCCATGTCTTGTGTCACAGATTCTTCGGGATCCTGCAAGAGCCTCAAAAATGCAGACTGGCAAAGATGCTGTTGGTGCCTGTTTGAACCGGGTGGTCACTCCTTGACCACAAGGGAGATATCTTCCGTCTCCCAGTCAAAATGGAATGTCGAAGATCCAGGATATATGTTTCAGAGTTTCATCCAGGGTAATCTAAAGTCCTAGGAACTGGGATCCTATACTTATAGCAAGTTTACATTACAAAATGGGGCCACCCGGGTTATCTACAACCTTCTACTCGCCTTCTAACCAAATGAATAGTCGGTCAGACAGTAGCGAATACAAAAATCTGTTTATTAGTAATACTCTGCAGAGGAGTCTAATCTGACCT